>NC_088224.1:21767332-21964425 GCF_036934945.1 Oncorhynchus masou masou
CCAAATAGGGTTATTCGAAGGGTTTTCCTATGCTGACAGAATTTAGGTTTGAGACATCCATTTTTTTTCTAAGAGTGGAGCTCAACATACAGGTGTAGACATTATGCAACACTTTGTCTTCAACTTGTCTTGGGATAATACACCAATGAGAAGGCAGAGACAGAGACACACCCTCCCACCTCATATGAAGGAAACCTGTGTCGCTGTGAGAGACCAACTGGCCGTCCTTACATGTTCATGGAACTAACGCACACTCACATACATAGTCACACATATATACATACACAGACACTCGTGCACACAATCATGCTAATAAATAAACAGCTGCATGAATGAGAGAAGGAGAGAAAGAAAGAAAGATAGAAAGAGTGGAAGAGAGAGAGAGCAGGATGCCTGAAAGTCACGCTACGAGGAACCATAATGACGCGTAATAATGAAATTGCTAATATTATTACTATAACAGTTAATGGAATACAAATGTGACATACAGGGAGATAATTGGGTACAAGAGTTGCATTGGTAGTTTCTCATCTTAAAGGCATTAAACTCCTGCCTTTTGCTAGCGCTAGCTTTAGCTCAGCACCACAGAGTATTATGCAGGTCCCATGACTGAGTTATTGCTCCATGTGTTTTTCTTTCTGCCTTTTCTGTTGCCTTTGGCTCACGGGGCTCTCGCTCCCTGCCCTGCGGCGAAATGTGATATAAGGAAAAAGCAAGGGATGACAGGATGGAGGGATGAGAGGAAATGGAGGGACACGTAAGGAGGGAAGAGGACGCGGGGGGCTTACCTTGCGTTTCTCTCCACCGAGCGTTGAAGGTTAGATGGAGGAATGTGATGTGTGTGGGTGTCAGTGAGGTGGTAATTTCAGGTGGGTCCTCTGGCTCCTCTCCTCCTTCAGCCACGCATGTCTCCCGGAGAAATTGGGTATCAGATCAGTCAATATCAACAACAAAAAAAGGAATAAAAAATAAATAAAAACGTAGAAATGCCTCTGGTTTTAAAGCTGAGTTAGTTTACATGTGCAGAGGAAGGGAGGGTGGACTACAACAACAACAGAAAAAAATGAATATTTTCACCAACTGCAGGTGGAACAAATTGTATTTTTCTTTTGGTTCTTTCTCTGTCTCTCTGGAGGAAATTTAGTCCATGTGCTTCTGCAGAAAATGAGCGAGTGAGAGAGAGAGACTCTGAGAGAGGGACAGAGTGAGAGCGAGAGAGGAGGGGAAAACGTCTATGCCGTCTTCAGGCTGACTAAAAGTGGATCTGAGACGCACCTTCTGAATCTCAGCGCTCTCACACTCCGGGGTGGAAAGTAGGAGGGAAGGAGAGAGAGAGAGAGAGAGCGAGCGAGAGAGAGAATAGAGAGAGAAGCAGTACATGCAGGCAGGTAGGCAGTACAGGCAGGCAGGTAGGCAGTACAGGCAGGCAGACTATTCTAGTCGGCTTGGCTGAGAGTTAAGTGCAGTGCACTCCCACTCCCACAGCTTATAACTAGGGGCCGTGCACCTCCCAGGTCCAATCTCCTCACCCTAGCTTTACTCTGCGCTCCCTCTCTCACTTCAGGCTTATTTTGGGAAAAGAGAGTCAGGATTGTTCCTTGGGTTCCCTGCCACACAAAAGACAAGTGTATGAGGGTGGATAGAGTGAGGTAGGACGGAGAAGGGGAGTGGGCAGGATGGGGTGGGGTAGCAGCACAGAGAGGGGTGGGGTAGAGTGAGGGAGGGAGGGATGGAGGGAGGGGGGGGATTTGGTAGCTTCTATTGCCCCCTTTATTTACCCTCGCTCCCTCCATCACACCCTCCCTCCCTCCCTCTCTCCTTCAGAGAAAGCTCCCAGCCATTTCTACCTCACTATTCAAGTTATTGTTTTCCCACTTCGGATAGAAATACAGGCAGGCAAACACGAGGCTACACAACACACACACACACACACACACACACACACACACACACACACACACACACACACACACACACACGCGCGCGCACACGCACACTCACACACACACACACACACACACACACACACACACACACACACACACACACACACACACACACACACACACACACACACTTACTGGAGAGTGTTGGCACAAGAGTTGCCATAGAGGTTTCACGCTCAACAGCTTTCCACTCACCTCAAACAATCTTTCTCTTCACTTTTGGTCTATATTAGCCTAGGTCAAAGACCAAGATTAGTCAAGTAGTTGAATCAGGTGTAGGGTTACAAAATTCCATACTTTCCCCAAAATATCAGGTTTTCCAGGATCCCGGATTTCCTTCTTATTCCCTCTTCATTTCACAAATCGTCCAACCGTGATTTCTGGAAAATATTAAAAAGCCAGGCATGTCACATAATTGCACAAAACACAGGGCCCTAATTTCTGGGTGTGTGTCATGCAAGGTACATTAGGTACATTCACATACAAGTGGAAAAACATTTCCGTAAGTAATAAGGGGGGTAATCATGCAGCAATTTTAGGCTAATTGCTAACCATTCAATAATAAAAGCTCTCCGGCTAGGCTAACCATTCCAGGATATTTGAATGTGGGCTATTGGGCTACTGGCATAGTTGCTTATCACACTGTGGCTAATTTCTAATCATGCTGACGCTAACTATTCAAGGCTAATTGAACTGAAACTAACTGCATATCTGCATCCCTGAGTAGCTAATTGCTAATGGAATAGTGGCTAACTATTCAGGGTGAATTATGACTTGACTCAACACGTCAAACAGAGGCTTACTATTCAGAGTGTGTTCTACTTAGGGTTAGCATTCAGAGCTAATTGTTCATCTGTGTGTTGGCTGTGTGTTATGGTAGTGGACCTTGAAGCCTGACTCTGGATGCATCCCAAATTCTACCCTATTTCTTACATGGTGCACTTATTTTTGACCAGGGCCTATCTGGTCAAAAGTAGTGAACTATAGGGCCTCCCGGGTGGCGCAGTGGTTAAGGGCGCTGTACTGCAGTGCCAGCTGTGCCACCAGGGACTCTGGGTTTGCCCCCAGGCTCTGTCGTAACTGGCCGCGATTGGGAGGTCCGTGGGGCGACGCACATTTGGCCTAGCGTTGTCCGGGTTAGGGAGGGTTTGGCCGGTGGGGAAATCCTTGTCTCATCGCAGCCCAGCGACTCCTGTGGCGGGCCGGGCGCAGTGCGTTGTAATCAAGGTTGCCAGGTGCACGGTGTTTCCTCCGACACATTTGTGCGGCTGGATTACGGGTTGAATGGCACTGTGTTAAGAAGCAGTGCGGCTTGGTTGGGTTGTGTGTCGGAGGACACATGACTTTCAACCTTCGTCTCTCCCGAGCCCGTACGGGAGCTGTAGCGATGAGACAAGATAATAGCTACTAAACAATTGGATAAAACGAAATTGGGAAGAAAAAGGGGTAAAAAAATAAATAAATAAAAAATAAAAAATAAAAAAAGTAGTGAACTATAAAGGGATAGGGTACCATTCCGATAGGGTACCATTCCGATAGGGTACCATTCCGATAGGGTACCATTCCGGACTCAGGCCAGGTCTGCGTTTGGACGAGGAAATCTCTTCCTGAGAGACCTACTGAGACTGAACCATTGGCTCAGTCTGATATCAGATAGGAAAAGAGGGGATTTTGTTCAAGAGAGAGAGATAGAGATAGAGAGAGAGACTGAGACAGAGAGCGAGAAACATACATGACAAATATAGACTTAGTGAGAAAGAGAATATGTCATAGCTATTCTTACTGTGAGCTGTTCTTTTGCTTTTCTTTCTCTTTTCCAAAAATGTCAACATGCAGAGTTCAAACCCAGACCATAGACTGTCTGTCATCACGTTGCCATTCATTGAACTGTCATTTTGTTTTTCTAATAAATCTCCCTCTACCACCGTCTAATCTCTCTAATAAAAGGAAAAGGTTGTGCTGAACTCTCCCTTCCCCTCGTATGTTGACTATGATTGCTTTCAGGTAAAGCATATTTGGGTAGTGATCACTAGTTTCAACTGGAGCCCAGTCTTTGACGAGCATCAGTTAGGCTTCCATGTCTAATGGTGCTTTATGTGTGTTTCTCTCTCCCGTTTCATCAGGAATGGCAATTTTCTATGACAAAGAGATAGAGGGATGATAAAACATGCAATGGAGGAATGGAAAATCACAAAAAAAAAATAATAATTCATTACAGTATTTGACATTTTCTAAAGATGATTTTACTGCTCTAAAGGGTCTTAAGGAGGGCTATAAAAGGGTCTTAAGGAGGGCTATAAAAGGGTCTTAAGGAGTGCTATAAAAGGGTCTTAAGGAGGGCTCTAAAGGGTCTTAAGGAGTGCTCTAAAAGGGTCTTAAGGAGGGCTATAAAGGGTCTTAAGGAGGGCTATAAAAGGGTCTTAAGGAGGGCTATAAAAGGGTCTTAAGGAGGGCTATAAAAGGGTCTTAAGGAGGGCTCCAAAGGGTCTTAAGGAGGGCTATAAAAGGGTCATAAGGAGGGCTCTAAAGGGTCTTAAGGAGGGCTATAAAGGGTCTTAAGGAGAGCTATAAAAGGGTCATAAGGAAGGCTCTAAAGGGTCTAAAGGAGTGCTATAAAAGGGTCTTAAGGAGGGATCTAAAGGGTCTTAAGGAGGGCTCTAAAGGGTCTTAAGGAGGGCTATAAAAGGGTCTTAAGGAGGGCTATAAAGGGTCTTAAGGAGGGCTATAGAAGGGTCTTAAGGAGGGCTCTAAAGGGTCTTAAGGAGGGCTATAAAATGGTCATAAGGAGGGCTCTAAAGGGTCTTAAGGAGGGCTATAAAAGGTTCTTAAGGAGAGCTTTAAAAGGGTCTTAAGGAGGGATCTAAAGGGTCTTAAGGAGGGCTCTAAAGGGTCTTAAGGAGGGCTATAAAAGGGTCTTAAGGAGGGCTATAAAGGGTCTTAAGGAGGGCTATAAAAGGGTCTTAAGGAGGGCTCTAAAGGGTCTTAAGGAGGGCTATAAAAGGGTCATAAGGAGGGATCTAAAGGGTCTTAAGGAGGGCTATAAAAGGGTCTTAAGGAGAGCTATAAAAGGGTCATAAGGAAGGCTCTAAAGGGTCTTAAGGAGAGCTATAAAAGGGTCTTAAGGAGGGATCTAAAGGGTCTTAAGGAGGGATCTAAAGGGTCTTAAGGAGAGCTATAAAAGGGTCTTAAGGAGGGATCTAAAGGGTCTTAAGGAGAGCTATAAAAGGGTCTTAAGGAGGGCTATAAAAGGATCTTAAGGAGTGCTATAAAAGGGTCTTAAGGAGGGCTATAAAAGGGTCTTGAGGAGTGCTATGAAAGGGTCTTAAGGGGGGCTCTAAAGGGTCTTAAGGAGTGCTCTAAAGGGTCTTAAGGAGTGCTATAAAAGGGTCTTAAGGAGTGCTCTAAAGGGTCTTAAGGAGGGCTATAAAAGGGTCATAAGGAGTGCTATAAAAGGGTCTTAAGGAGTGCTCTAAAGGGTCTTAAGGAGGCCTATAAAAGGGTCTTAAGGAGTGCTATAAAATGGTCTTAAGGAGGGCTATAAAAGGGTCTTCAGAAGTGCTGTAAAAGGGTCTTAAGGAGGGCTATAAAGGGTCTTAAGGAGAGATATAAAAGGGTCTTAAGGAGGGCTATAAAAGGGTCTTAAGGAGGGCTATAAAAGGGTCTTAAGAAGTGCTATAAAAGGGTCTTAAGGAGGGCTATAAAAGGGTCTTAAGGAGTGCTATAAAAGGGTCTTAAGGAGGGCTCTAAAGGGTCTTAAGGAGTGCTATAAAAGGGTCTTAAGGAGGGCTCTAAAGGGTCTTAAGGAGTGCTATAAAAGGGTCTTAAGGAGTGCTATAAAAGGGTCTTAAGGAGTGCTTTAAAAAGGGTCTTAAGGAGGGCTATAAAAGGGTCTTAAGGAGGGCTATAAAAGGGTCTTAAGGAGGGCTCTAAAGGGTCTTAAGGAGTGCTATAAAAGGGTCTTAAGGAGTGCTTTAAAAAGGGTCTTAAGGAGGGCTATAAAAGGGTCTTAAGGAGTGCTATAAAAGGGTCTTAAGTAGGGCTATTAAAGGGTCTTAAGGAGGGCTCTAAAGGGTCTTAAGGAGGGCTCTAAAGGGTCTTAAGAGTGCTTTAAAAAGGGTCTTAAGGAGGGCTATAAAAGGGTCTTAAGGAGGGCTCTAAAGGGTCTTAAGGAGGGCTATAAAAGGGTCTTAAGGAGGGCTCTAAAGGGTCTTAAGGAGTGCTTTAAAAGGGTCTTAAGGAGTGCTATAAAAGGGTCTTAAGGAGTGCTTTAAAAAGGGTCTTAAGGAGGGCTATAAAAGGGTCTTAAGGAGGGCTCTAAAGGGTCTTAAGGAGTGCTCTAAAGGGTCTTAAGGAGTGCTCTAAAGGGTCTTAAGGAGGGCTATAAAAGGGTCATAAGGAGTGCTATAAAAGGGTCTTAAGGAGTGCTCTAAAGGGTCTTAAGGAGGGCTATAAAAGGGTCATAAGGAGTGCTATAAAAGGGTCTTAAGGAGTGCTCTAAAGGGTCTTAAGGAGGCCTATAAAAGGGTCTTAAGGAGTGCTATAAAATGGTCTTAAGGAGGGCTATAAAAGGGTCTTAAGAAGTGTTATAAAAGGGTCTTAAGAAGTTCTATAAAGGGTCTTAAGGAGGGATATAAAAGGGTCTTAAGGAGGGCTCTAAAGGGTCTTAAGGAGGGCTATAAAAGGGTCTTAAGAAGTTCTATAAAAGGGTATTAAGGAGGGCTATAAAAGGGTCTTAAGGAGTGCTATAAAAGGGTCTTAAGGAGTGCTCTAAAGGGTCTTAAGGAGGGCTATAAAAGGGTCATAAGGAGTGCTATAAAAGGGTCTTAAGGAGTGCTCTAAAGGGTCTTAAGGAGGCCTATAAAAGGATCTTAAGGAGTGCTATAAAATGGTCTTAAGGAGGGCTATAAAAAGGTCTTAAGAAGTGCTATAAAAGGGTCTTAAGAAGTTCTATAAAAGGGTCTTAAGGAGGGATATAAAAGGGTCTTAAGGAGGGCTATAAAAGGGTCTTAAGCAGTGCTATAAAAGGGTCTGAAGAAGTTCTATAAAATGGTCTTAAGGAGGGCTATAAAAGGGTCTTAAGGAGTGCTATAAAAGGGTCTTAAGGAGGGCTATAAAGGGTCTTAAGGAGGGCTCTAAAGTGTCTTAAGGAGTGCTCTAAAGGGTCTTAAGGAGTGCTCTAAAGGGTCTTAAGGAGGGCTATAAAAGGGTCTTAAGGAGTGCTCTAAAGGGTCTTAAGGAGGGCTATAAAAGGGTCATAAGGAGTGCTATAAAAGGATCTTAAGGAGTGCTCTAAAGGGTCTTAAGGAGGCCTATAAAAGGGTCTTAAGGAGGGCTCTAAAGGGTCTTAAGGAGTGCTCTAAAGGGTATTAAGGAGGGCTATAAAAGGGTCATAAGGAGTGCTATAAAAGGGTCTTAAGGAGTGCTCTAAAGGGTCTTAAGGAGGCCTATAAAAGGATCTTAAGGAGGGCTATAAAAGGGTCTTAAGAAGTTCTATAAAAGGGTCTTAAGGAGGGCTATGAAAGGGTTCTAAGAAGTGCTATAAAAGGGTCTTAAGAAGTGCTATAAAAGGGTCATAAGGAGTGCTATAAAAGGGTCTTAAGAAGTTCTATAAAAGGGTCTTAAGGAGGGCTATAAAAGGGTCTTAAGAAGTTCTATAAAAGGGTCTTAAGAAGTGCTATAAAAGGGTCATAAGGAGTGCTATAAAAGGGTCTTAAGAAGTGCTATAAAAGGGTCTTAAGAAGTTCTATAAAAGGGTCTTAAGGAGGGCTATAAAAGGGTCGTAAGGAGTGCTATAACAGGGTCTTAAGGAGTGCTTTAAAAAGGGTCTTAAGGAGGGCTATAAAGGGTCTTAAGGAGGGCTATAAAAGGGTCTTAAGGAGGGCTCTAAAGGGTCTTAAGGAGTGCTATAAAAGGGTCTTAAGGAGTGCTATAAAAGGGTCTTAAGGAGGGCTATAAAAGGGTCTTAAGGAGTGCTATAAAAGGGTCTTAAGTAGGGCTATTAAAGGGTCTTAAGGAGGCTCTAAAGGGTCTTAAGGAGGGCTCTAAAGGGTCTTAAGGAGGGCTCTAAAGGGTCTTAAGAGTGCTTTAAAAAGGGTCTTAAGGAGGGCTATAAAAGGGTCTTAAGGAGGGCTCTAAAGGGTCTTAAGGAGGGCTATAAAAGGGTCTTAAGGAGGGCTCTAAAGGGTCTTAAGGAGTGCTATAAAAGGGTCTTAAGGAGTGCTATAAAAGGGTCTTAAGGAGTGCTTTAAAAAGGGTCTTAAGGAGGGCTATAAAAGGGTCTTAAGGAGGGCTCTAAAGGGTCTTAAGGAGTGCTATAAAAGGGTCTTAAGGAGTGCTTTAAAAAGGGTCTTAAGGAGGGCTATAAAAGGGTCTTAAGGAGTGCTATAAAAGGGTCTTAAGTAGGGCTATTAAAGGGTCTTAAGGAGGGCTCTAAAGGGTCTTAAGGAGGGCTCTAAAGGGTCTTAAGGAGTGCTATAAAAGGTTCTTAAGGAGGGCTATAAAAGGGCCATTGAAGTATCCCAGACGGTACCATATTTTCTATGTTGTCATCTACTTTTGACCAGGCCTCTGTGCCATTTGGGACACAACCTATGACAAAGATGGAACAAAAAAACTGTTTGTTCATTATTGGTCACGTCAAATTGAATAATCTCAGAAAAATAAGCACCGTGACTAAGGTCTGTGAGAGGCCGTAGTGTATGTGGCTTTGAGTGAATGGCTCTCAGAGCACATACATGGAAAGGGCGGGGTGTCCAGATGCCCAATGATGATGTCATCAATAGCAGCCCTGTGTGTGGTGGTAAAGGGCCTGTGGAGTGTGAAGTCAGACCTGCCATTCATGCGCCCAGGTGTGTGTGTGTTTACTCCCTCAACTTTCAATCCCCCCTCCCATAGTTTGAGAATTCTATTTTTAAAACCACTCTAATGCACAACACACACCACACACACACGGACCAGCAAATCCACAAACCATTCACTCCTGTACAGTACCTCTCCAATGTCAACAGACCAGTCTCCTTTACAATACCTCTCTACTGTCAACAGACCAGTCTCTTGTATAATACCTCTCTACCCTCTAAAGACCAGTCTCCTTTACAATACCTCTCTACCGTCAACAGGTCAGTCTCCTGTACAGTACCTCTCTACCGTCAACAGACCAGTCTCCTGTATAATAACTCTCTACCGTTAACCTCTTGATGCTATGGGGGATGAAAAACGTTCCCGTTTTAAACAAGATATTTTGTCACAAAAAGATGCTCGACTATGCATATAATTGATAGCCTTCGAAAGAAAACACTCTGACGTGTCCAGAACTACCAAGATATTTTCTGTGCGTGCCCTAGAACGTGAGCTTCAGGCAAAACCAAGATGAGACGGCATCCAGGAAATGAGCAGGATTTTTGAGGCTCTGTTTTCCATTGTCTCCTTATATGGCTGTGAATGCGAGAGGAGTGAGTCAACCCTTTCTGTCGTTTCCCCAAGGTGTCTGCAGCATTGTGACGTATTTGTAGGCAGATCATTGGAAGATTGACCATAAGAGACCACATTTACCAGGTGTCCGCCCGGTGTCCTGCGCCGAAATTGGTGCGCAAAAGTCAGCTGCCAGTATTTTTCCATGGGATTCAGAGAGGAAAGCAAGCTTCCACGAACGATATATCAATGAAGAGATATGTGAAAAAACACCTTGAGGATTGATTCCAAACAACGTTTGCCATGTTTCGGTCGATATTATGTAGTTAATTCGGAAAAAGTTTGACGTTGTAGGTGACTGAATTTTCGTTTCGTTTCGGTAGCCAGATGCGATGTAGAAAACGGAACGATTTCTCCTACACACAGACGCTTTCAGGAAAAACTGCGCATTTGGTATGTAACTGAGAGTCTCCTCATTGAAAACATCAGAAGCTCTTCAAAGGTAAATGATTTTATTTATTTGGTTATCTGGTTTTTGTGAAAATGTTGCGTGCTAAATGCTACTCAAAATGGTATGCTAGCTTTGCATACTCTTACACAAATTATTAGTCAATTTCTATGGTTCAAAAGCATATTTTGAAAATCTGAGATGACAGTGTTGTTAAGAAAAGGCTAAGCTTGAGAGCAGACGCATTATTTTCATTTTATTTGCGATTTTCAGAAATCGTTAACGTTGCGTTATGCTAATGAGCCTGAGGCTTTAGTCACGATCCCGGATCCGGGATGGGGAGTTCCAAGAGGTCAGACCAGTCTCCTGTACAGTACCTCTCTACTGTCAACAGAATAGTCTCCTTTACAATACCTCTCTACCGTCAACAGGTCAGTCTCCGGTACAGTACCTCTCTACTGTCAACAGACCAGTCTCCTTTACAATACCTCTCTACCGTTAACTGACCAGTCTCCTGTACAGTACCTCTCTACTGTCAACAGACCAGTCTCCTTTACAATACCTCTCTACCGTTAACAGTCCAGTCTCCTGTACAGTACCTCTCTGCTGTCAACAGACCAGTCTCCTGTACAGTACCTCTCTACCATTAACAAACCAGTCTCCTGTATAATACCTCTCTGCCCTCAATAGACCAGTCTCATGTACAATACCTCTCTACCGTTAACAGACCAGTCTCCTGTACAGTACCTCTCTACTGTCAACAGAATAGTCTCCTTTACAATACCTCTCTACCGTCAACAGGTCAGTCTCCGGTACAGTACCTCTCTACCCTCAACAGACCAGTCTCCTGTACAATACCTCTCTACTGTCAACAGACCAATCTCCTTTACAATACTTCTCTACCGTCAACAGACCAGTCTCCTGTATAATACCTCTCTACCGTCAACAGACCAGTCTCCTGTACAGTACCTCTCTACCGTTAACAGGTCAGTCTCCTGTATAATACCTCTCTACCCTCAACAGACCAGTCTCATGTACAGTACCTCTCTACCATTAACAGACCAGTATCCTGTACAGTACCTCTCTACCGGTAACAGACCAGCCTCCTGTATAATACCTCTCTACTGTCAACAGGCCAGTCTCCTCTCACACACTTACAAGGTGCCAAATTCCCACTGAAGAGGGAAAAACACCTGATCGTAAGTCCATTTTTTCCCTTCCTTCCACCCTCCCTTCCCAACCCTCTCCATTCCTCTCCATGACAAGCGTCAAAACAAACAGTGGTGGTTTACTAACTGGAAACCCACACCATTGCATCATACAGGCTGTTTAGCTATGGATGTGTGTCAAATCCCTGAAATAACCTCTGACAGAGAGGGCTGGCGTCGCTAATATGTCTCACCCTGTACCCCAGCATGGTGTAGGTAAAATGGTCCCACTGTGTGCTAATTTGGGGTGTATATTCACATGAGTGGGATTGTGTGTGTTTCTGTGTGTATGTTTTGGGTGGGGTGTGTTTGTTTGGGGTGTAAATGCATGGGTGGGGTTGTATACATGGTCTGAGAGTAGTCTGTATATGTTGGTAGTTGGGTGGAGGGTGTTTGCATGTGTGTATATTTGTGTGGTGTGAACGTGTTTGTATATATTTGTGTGGTTTTAAGTGGGGGGGAAGGCCTACTTTAGGGGTGACTCAAGCTTTTTAAAGTTAAACCTCTCTTTTTGCAGTATCCTTGACAGGGTTGTGTTATTGAGATGCATGTCATGCACTTTCAGTAATCTATTGTGTAAGGTACCTTGCTGAACATCTAAAACAGTTATTTCTGGTAGAATCTTGATATTTTAGTTCTCTCAACATGTCACATGTTAGTAATAGAGGTCAAAGTTCAAAGGTCACCAGAGGACCGGATGGGACAGGTGTTCCTGTGTCCCCGGCTACAGAGAATATTTTCGTATCTCTGTTTTTTCCCTCTATTTTATTATCCCTCTTTACAATTTTCTCCATTGCTCACTCTCTTTCCCTCGTTCAAATTCTACTATTTTCTTCTCTATAAACCGTGACTTTACTGCTGCTATCTCCATCTCTTTCTCTTCTCTGTTTTTCACACTCCCTCGTTTCTTCTCTCTGTATCAGCCTCTTTCTCCTCTCTCTGTTTCAGAAGGGTGGTTTTCTCTCTCAGGTGATTCTGGTCCACTTTTGTCTGCTATAACCTTACAATGGAATGCATGGCATTCACCATGGTGGCTACAGAGAGGTGGGGGAGAGGAGAGAAGAGAGAGGGAGAGAGAGAAAGAGAGGGAGAAAGGAGTGGAGAACAAAAGAGAGGAAGGGAGGAACGAATGTAGAGGGAAATCAGAGAGGAGAATGAAAGGAGAGAACAGGGGAGGAGAAAAGCTGGAGAGAAGAGGAAAACACGGGAAGGGTAAACGAGTGAAGGAGTGAGAACAGGGGAGGGAGAAAAGTAAAGTGCAAATGATCAGAGGACAGGAAGGGAGGGAAAAGGAAGAAAAACAACTTGAGCAGACAAGAAAAGAAAGAAGGGAGAAAAGAGGGACGGAGGAGAGGCAGGGTCTTTTTTTACCCAATGTTTAAACTGTGGCACTCTGAAATTGATATAAATTTCAGGGGGAAATTCCTTTGTGCTGGTCCTGGGGCTCTGCCAAGAAACCTGACTGGCATTTCAGGGGCGGGAGAGAGATGGAGGAATGATATTTTGGCTAGCCTCCCCCTTGGCTAACCTGGCCCATATTGTACCTGAGCTCCGTTTCCCCTGGGTCATTATTTGACACTGATAACAGGGGGGTGGGGACGGAGGAGAGAAGAAGGATGTCAGTGTTTTCACCCTGGGAAAGAGAGCTCCGTAGAGATTAGAGGACAGTGATGGTCAACCTCAAGTCCATCTGGCTGACAAAAGGAAGAGGGATCAACACTAGAAATAGGCAACACAGAGGGGATGAAACAGCAGGAGAAGCCCACATTTTAAACAGTGCTGTTACAGTAATCCCTATTCGACACACACACACACACACACACACACACACACGCGCACACGCGCACACGCGCACACACGCACACACGCACACACGCACACACGCACGCACACAGACACACACACACACACACACACACACACACACACACACACACACACACACACACACACACACACACACACACACACACACACACACACACACACACACACACACACAGGCAAGATGCTGCAGGGTGAGTAAATAGGAGAGTGGCGACTGAATGGTATTTTACTGCTCCTGTATTTATGGCAGGTCATTTTGACCATGGGTGGTCTCTGCTCAAAACTAATTAATCAACATCTGTGTGTGTGTTTACCCCCTCAACCTTCGTGAATACCTTTGTGAATTATATTTTTAAATTCACTCTCTAATGCACAACACACCCTACACACACATACACACACATCGTGTGGACAATGGATATTCTAATCAGCTGAGATGGAGGGATGAAAGAATGTCCTGATTATTACCCAGTAATTGTTTCCAGAGTGTGGTAGCTGGTCCTATATTTCACACTGCAACACTCACATAGACAGGAGGGTGAAATGACCCATAGGATCTCATCTACGGTCAGTTAAACATGTTTCACTCTGTAGGTGAAGTTTGGAATATGAGAAGACAGAACTGATCCTAGATCTTTTGAGTACAAGTGCAACCTCTACGCTGTTTTATCAAAATATGCTTTTTTGAGGAAGGCTTTACTTGCGATGGTGGTGATATGTAGTTTCCTTACCAAGTTCAATGCACTGATATTCGCTCTGGATAAGATAAATGTAACATAATGCAAAAATGTACACTCTGCTTCCAGTACTTCATAAAGACCCATGTCTGTCTCAGATACTGTACTTACAGGTGTAGGATCTTAATTTGAGCCAGTTTGATACTGCAGGGAAACAATCTTACAGCAACAGGAAATGTGAATTATTATATGGATTATTAACAGAAGCCTTTTTAAACCTCAAATACACTACCAGTTTTAAATGTCGTACATTGCAGGACAGTTATGCAACAGGGTGATCAACATAAGATCTGACAGCTAGCTTGTAACGATTGTCCTCCTCCTCTTCTGACGAGGAGAAGTAGTAGGAAGGATCGGAGGACCAATGCGCAGCGTGCTAAGTATCCATATTGTTTCATAAAATTAATGAACACTGAACAAAACAATAAACAACACCGTGAAATAACAAAACCGAAACAGTTCCGTGTGGAACAAACACTGACACGTAAAATAATCACCCACAACTCAAAGGTGAAACCAGGCTACCTAAGTATGGTTCTCAATCAGGGACAACGATTGACAGCTGCCTCTGATTGAGAACCATACCAGGCCAAACACAGAAATCCCAGCCCTCCAAGATTCCCCCCACAGTTCCCCAACAAGACCCCCCCAACAGAACCCCCCGAGAAAAAAACAAAAGACATCAAGGACAACAAAAATATTAAAAGCAATGCCAACTGTATATTATTGAATGCATGTATGGCACTATTTACATGTGTGGGTGTATCCATGTATTTGCACTTGTGTGCATTAGAATGAGCGTGTGTGTATATGCAGATTGAGATAAATACTTAAATACTTTACTAAGATTATTAGTGTATTAGTAATTGACTGACCCAGTCTCTCCAGATCTCCCATCTCCCAATTTTCGATCAATGTTAGGCATTTTCAGCCATTCCTGAACCTGAGACCAGAAACAGGCCACCTGAGGGCAATACCAAAACAAAGGGTCTATTGATTCTTTATCCTCACAACAAAATGTGCAGAGCTGTGATGATTGTATGTCCCAAATAATCAACATTTTGATGGTGACAATAATTCTGTACAATCATTTTTGCTGAAAATCACAAAGTCCTGCATCTTGCCTCATTTTAAATATAAATGTATACACCGTGTAGCATGGAATCGGTACATCACAAATCACTTTCCAACTATTTTGCAGTCTGTATGGCACAGCTGTCCCCATCCTGGTCCTCAAATGAAACTGGTATACTGCTGTTCTGATACTTTATATTGGGCACATGCCTCCTCCATTGTTGGGTTAATCCTGTAATCAACTGGTTGTAATCTTGGATTGAGCAGACCTTCCCATACAATTCTGAAAGACATAACTCCAATTTACAATATCATTTAAAAACAAAATACCCTTTTCCATAAATACAGTTATTTTTTCAGCCAACACATTTGAGTTCAGCCATAATATTTGTTCTATATTTTCAAGGGGATGAAATTGAAATTGTAGCCAACCCTGCAATGCCTGTATGAAAAAAGGTTACATTTTCAATTAATTGAAAATGAGGCATGGCAATCTGCACAAAGGCAATTTTTATACAATGGATGAGCATTTCTTTGTAATATACTTGAGAACCATTTAGGGTTCAAGTAAAACTTTTGGATAAGGGAAGCCTTTAGAGAGAGGTTTAGTGTTTTCACATGTAATAATCTGAATCCACCCAGTTCATCTTCATTATATAGATAGGCACGCTTTACCTTGTCTGGTTTAGCATCCCAGAAAAAGCTAAATATGAATTGCTCATATGATTTGAAAATAATCAGGAGTAGGCAGACCCATAATTAAGTGAATAAACTGAGATATGACGGAGGAGTTAATCAGGGCCATTTTTACATAAATAGACAGGTATTTACCTCGCCATGGTTGCAGAATCTTGTTTTTTCACATTTTATATTGAAATTGGTTGTGGAGAGCTAATTTATTTATTTTGTGATATCAGGTATGAAGGTAAGACCCAGATGTAGTCCAAGTTGAATTAACAATGGTTTAATAACCCAACAGGAGCAAGCGTTAGACAGGTCAAGGCTGGCAGGCATCAGTAAACCAGAGGTGGGGCAACGGTACCGGACGGCAAGCAGCCTCAGAGTAGGCAGAGGTCAATAATCCAGAGGTGGGGAAAAGGTACAGGTCGGCAGGCAGGCTCAGGTGCAGGCAGAGTGGTCAGGCAGGCGGGTTCAGAGTCAGGACAAGAGAAAAATAGAGACTGGGAAAAGCAAGAGCTGAGACAACAAAACAGTGGTTGACCTGACAAACAAGACGAACTGGCAACAGACCAACAGAGAACACAGGTTTAAATACACAGGGGATAATGGGGAAGATAGGCGACACCTGGAAGAGGGTGGAGACAATCACAAAGACAAGTGAAACAGATAAGTGTGTGACATGTGATTTGAATACCAAGTATATCTATATCTACTATATCTACTTCCCCGTCAGCCATTTTATAGGTAGGGTAATGTAAAAAAAAAAATAAAGATCCAAAACGTAATATTGTACACTTATCATCATTTGGTTTTAATCCAGAGAGTCCAGAAAAGTTATCCATATCTTCAACGAGACATTACAGGGATCTAGCTTGCAGAAGTAATATAACACTTGAAAAAAAGACTTGGATTTCCAATCCTCTAATGTTGTTATTTGATCTGATTTTAATAGTTAGCATTTCAATGGATATACTGAATAGATATGGTGACAGCGGGCACCCTTGTTTAACTCCTCTTGACAATTCAAGACTCTCTGAGAAGTAGCCGCTATTTACTATTTTACACCTGGGGTTGCTATACATTACTTTTACCCATTTTATAAGAGAATCACCAAAATTGAAAAGAAATCTGGGTTTTCATAAATAAAATACAGTGTTACTTTATCAAAGGCCTTTTCAAAATTCACTATAAATACCAGGCCTGGCTTCTTAGATGTTTTAGGTTGTTCTGTTAAAAAGTTATTCCTCTGTCAATAGGGCTTCACTGATATTTTTGTACATTTGTTAATTTTATATTTGTTCAATTATTTGGAAACAATTCCTTACAGTAATCGTCATTCAGGGGGTGAGGTGAGACAGAAAAGTATTCAAATATTTAGCTTTCTCTTTTAAAATATCATTCAGAGAATCATAGATGACTCTGTCTTTTAGTAACAAGTTTCTGCAAGTTGTTTTTGGAGATTCAATAATTATTTTGTGCATTTTTATCCATATTCCATCCAATTTGCTTTATTTTTTAATTAGATTATATTAGATCGTTCTTGAATAAGAACTTATGTTATATCTCTGTAGTAAGGTTTTATTGCTATCTACCTGTACTATTATTTCATGTATATCCCTTGTTAGTCTTGTCTCTTTAGACAGAAACTGCTTTTTTATTATTGATGGATATTGAATTGAATGATCTCTAAAGGTGCATTTAAAGGTATCCCAAACAATAAGGGCATTTGCTGAACCTATAGTGTACTGGAAAAATTCCATTATAAATGATTTTGTCTTAGTTTACTGGAGAACAATTGATTTTTAACTATGATTAAATATTCAATATCCCTGTCCATGTGGAAATTCTATAAGAGTTATGTGAAGGCCAATTAGATGATGATCTGATTGCATTCTGTCTCCTATTAATACTTTTTAACCTTTGATGCAAGAGAGAAAGATAAAAGAAAGTATCAAGATGAGGAGCTTGATCAGGTTTTTTTCCCCACTATTAATAATGTGTCCGTAATATTTGTGATTTCCTTAAGGGCAAGGTGATGATAGTTTTTAGAGTGAATTCTGTCACGTTGTCTAATGATTGTAAACAGGCGCAAGAATGCGTAACATGGATTTTTATTTACTCCACCCAAACAAAAGAGTGAGGTGTAAAACCTCAAAATAATACATGGTATGAGACCCGTAAAGCAGGTGCACAATAACATGCAGCATGGAAGCCGATACAACAGCACAGGTACTCACAGGACCAACGGACATGGAAACAATAACAGACAAGGACAACTGGGAACAGAGGGCACGTAAATAACATACTAATCAAGGGGGAATGTGAACCAGGTGTGCGTAATGAGACAAGACAGTCTGGGTTGGTGGTAATGAACCCAGTTCAGTGACGCCTAGAGTGCCGGTGACGTAGACCTCTGGAGCTGGTGAACGGAATGAGCAGCAGTCCCGGGGGATCCATGACAATTTCCTTAGGGTCCATTGAGGTACAAGGCTATGCACAATACTGCCCCCTTTGGAGGAATTGCGTGCCCATAGTAAACAGAAAGAAAATCTGTCCAAAATTGCTAATATATGCATATAATAATTATTATTGAATAGAAAACACTCTAAAGCTTCTAAAAACGTTCGAATTATGTCTGTATGTAAAGCAGAACTCACAGGGCAGCCATTCTCCCAAACTCTCTCTCTCATCAGGAAAGTTGGGCCAACTTTGACATCATCGCCCCCACCCTTCCCAACCAGCTACGGATCTGGGATCGGTTTCTGTGTCTTCAGCGTGCTGTGTTCTTTCAATGGGCGCGTAATGAAGAAACTCCCTCGAGCTTTGACCGGTTGGCGGGCAAAATACTGAAGTGTCACGTGAATTTAGCTGCACGTCAAGGCGCAATTGAAGACACCGCACTCTTTTTTCCACATCGTCTGAGGAGAGTTGCGTTCTTTTGTTTGAATCGCCAATTGTTTTGTACATTAATAACATCCTAAAGCTTGATTCTGCACTTAGTTTGACCAGTTTAGTCGACATCTAATATGTAATTTTGAAGTTTTGATGCGCAACTGTTCGTGATCAGAAGTCCTTTTTGGTGCATTTCACCTGAAGCTGTTAGCATATGCTAATACAAAGACACACGAACTGAAACCAAACATTATATTAGGTAAGTATGACTCCTTCCACTACATTCTGATCGAAGACCATCAAAGGTAAGGGAATATTTATGTTGTAATTTTGTATTTCTGTTGACTCCAACATAGCAGAGAAATATTGCTTATGTCTGAGCGCCGCCTCAGAATATTGCCTAGTGAACGAATTCTGTAATGTTAAAAAGAAATGTAACACAGCGGTTGCATTAAGAAGCAGTGTATCTTTCTAACTATATGTAGAACATGTATATTTAGTCAAAGTTTATGATGTGTATTGCTGTTATCTGGCATTATCTGGCAGAGCTATTTATAATTTCTCCGGACATTTCTGTAGCATTTTTTGAACATGGCTCAATGTAAACGGAGATTTATGGATATAAATTGCATATTATTGAAAAAAACATAAATGTACTGTGTAACAGGTTAGTGAATTATTTTTCTTTTAATCCTGTGTTTTTTGTGTGCTTTTTGCTTGACAATGTGGCTACATATTGTATGTGTCCTAGTGGTGGTTTGATATACATATGTGCTATGTTTTCGCCATAAAACATTTTAGAAATCTGACTCGCTGGGTAGATGAACAAGATGTTTATCTTTCATTTGAGCTATTGGACTTGTTATTGTGTGGAGGTTAAATATTTCTAAGAATATTTTTGCATTCTGTGCTCCATCTTTTGAGTTGAGCTTGGGGGGGAGGGTGCCCTTGGGGAACATGTACCGTAAAGGCGTTAACACTGTGTTACAGTATCCCACCATAGTGATTTGATCGTATGTTGCCTGTAAGTTCAATAAATGGGTATACATGTTTTCGAAGTGGTATGGGTCATCCTTGTGGTTAGAGCGTTGGACTAGTAACCGAAAGGTTGCAAGTTCGAATCACCAAGCTGACAAGGTACAAATCTGTCGTTCTGCCCTGAACAGGCAGTTAACCCACTGTTCCTAGGCCGTCATTGAAAATAAGAATTTGTTCTTAACTGACTTGCCTAGTAAAAAAATGTAAAATAAAAATAAATAAAAATCCTGATTTGGACCATAAAGATTAATGGGCAAAATCTGTTTTTCATTCACTTTGATATTGTAACAATGTGTGTGTAGGCACAGGAGGATCGAACTTTGTATAAATAAACTTAACTTAATTAACAAGACTCCAAAACCAAAATACAACATAAATAAAAGTGGGTACAAGAACCCGTCGCGCACCAATACATAATACACGAACATACAAACAAACAATCTCCGACAAGGACATGATGGGAAACATCAATTACACAACATGTAATTGATGGGATTGGAACCAGGTGTGAAGGAAGACAAAACAAAACCAATGGAAAATGAAAAATGGATTAGTGATGGCTAGAAGATCGGTGACGTCGACCGCCGAACACCGCCTGAACAAGGAGAGGGACCGACATTCAGAGGAAGTTGTGACAGCTACTCAAAATTAGGTTCACCTTCCAGCAGGACAATGACCCTAAGCATACTGTGCAGGGCAATCCGAATGGAGACGGTGGAAATCTCGCAGCATGGAAGGATTCAAAACACTTCCTCCACCAGAACCCAGCATCTCTCCTCCGGACCATACCTCTCCCAGTCCACGAGGTACTGAAGGCCCCTCGCCCAAAATCTCAAATCCAGTATGGGAACGAACAGAGTACGCCAGGGGCCCCTCGATGTCCAGAGGGGGTGGAGGAACCTCCCGCACCTCAGACTCCTGGAGCGGACCAGCCACCATCGTCCTGAGGAGAGACACACGGAACGAGGGGTTAATGCGGTAATAGGGGGGAAGCTGTAACCTGTAACATACCTCGTTTACTCTCCTCAGGACTTTAAATGGCCCCACAAACCGCGGACCCAGCTTCCAACAGGGCAGGCAGAGGGGCAGGTTTCGGGTCGAGAGCCAGTGCAAACACCGCGGCCTCACCGCGGCCTCACAGTCTGCACCAACTTTCTGGCGCAGTATGGAGTGCTGAAGGTGGACATGGGCGGCGTCCCATGTTTCTTCCGCGTGCCGGAACCAGTCGTCCACCGTAGGAGCCTCGATCTGACTCTGATTCCAGGGAGCCAGAACCGGCTGCTACCCCAATACACACTGAAAGCGAGAAAGGTTAGTGGAGGAGTGGCAGAGCCCTGGGCCATCTCTGCCCAGGGCACGAACGCTGCCCACTCCCCCAGCCGGTCCTGGCAATAAGACCTCAGAAACCTTCCCACATCCTTGGTTAACTCTCTCCACCTGCCCATTACTCTAGGGGTGAAAACCTAAGGTAAGGCTGACCGAGACCCCCAGACGTTCCATGAATTCCTTCCAGACCTTTGATATGAACTGGGGACCCCGATCACACACTATATCCTCAGGCACCCCGTAGTGCAGGAAGACGTGTGTAAACAGGGCCTCCGCAGTTTGTAGGGCTGTAGGGAGACCAGGCAAAGGGAGGAGATGACAGGACTTAGAAAAATGATCCACAACGACCAGGATCGTGGTGTTACCCTGTGAAGGTGGAAGATCGGTTAGGAAATCCACAGACAGGTGCGACCACGGCCGTTGTGGAATGGGTAAGGGTTGTAACTTAACTCTGGGCAGGTGTCTAGGAGCCTTGCACTGGGTGCACACCGAGCAGGAGGAAACATAAACCATCACATCCTTAGCTAAAGTGGGCCAAAAGTACTTCCCACTAAGACAGTGCACCGTCCAAACGATTACAGGATGACCAGAGGAGGGTGACGGGTGGGCCCAATAGATCATCCGATCACAGACACCCAGCTGGACACTGAGGGGAAGCTGGCTCTGCATGTGACGCCCGCTCCATGTGTGTGTCCAGCTCCCACACTACCAGTGCCACCAAACAAGAGGCGTGGGCCGCTCCTCTGTGTCATACAGCCGTGACAATGCGTCTGCCTTAACGTTCTGGGAGCCTGGTCTGTAAGAAAGGGAAAACACAAAATGGGTGAAAAACATGGCCCACCTTGCCTGGCGAGGGTTCAGTACCCTCGCCGCCAGGATGTACTCCAAATTGGTCAGTCCAGATGAGAAAAGGGTGTCTAGCCCCCTCAAGCCAATGTCTCCATGCCTTCAGGGCCTTGACAACAGTCAACAACTCCCGGTCGCCCACGTCATAGTTTCGACCCGCCGGGCTGAGCCTCTTCGAGAGGAAGGCACAAGGGCGGAGCTTTGGTGGCATACCCGAGCGCTGAGAGAGCACAGCTCCTATCCCAGCCTCAGACGCGTCCACCTCCACTATGAACTCCAAAGAGGGATCCAGAAGGGCCAGCATGGGAGTCGAGGTAAACCAAGCCCTCAGGTGACTGAAAGCCCTGTCCGCCTCAGCTGTCCACTGCAAGCACACCGGGCCCCCCTTCAGCAGTGATGTAATGGGAGCCGCTACCTGACCAACACCCCGGATAAACCTCCGGTAGTATTTGGCAAACCCTAAGAATCACTGCACCTCCTTTACCGTGGTGGGAGTCGGCCAATTACGCACGGCTGCAATGCGGTCACTCTCCATCTCCACCCCTGACGTGGAAATGTGATGCCCTAGGAAGGAGACGGACTATTTGAAAACCGGTCATGCTCCAACAGGCGACCAAGCACTTTGCGCACCAGGGACACATGCTCGGCGCGTGTAGCGGAGTATATCAAAATGTCATCAATATACACCACTACACGCGCAAGTCTCAGAAAATCTTGTCTACAAAAGCTTGGAAGACTGATGGCGCATTCATCAACCCATACGGCATGAAGAGGGACTCATAGTGCCCAGAGGTGGTACTGAAAGCCGTCTTACACTCATCAACCTCTCAAATACGCATCAGGTTGTAAGCTCTCCTGAGACCTAGTTTGGTGAAGAGGCGCGCCCCGTGCATTGACTTGATCGCTGTTGCTATGAGAGGTAGCGGGTAATTATACCTCACCATGATCTGATTTAGACCCCGGTAGTCAATACACGGACGCAGACCTCCCTCCTTCTTCGTCACAAAAAAGAAACTCGAGGAGACGGGTGAAGTGGAGGACCGAATGTACCCCTGATGCAGGGATTCGGAGATATATGTTTCCACAGCCTCCGTCTCCGGCTGTGAGAGGGGATACAAGTGACTCCTATGAAGTGCAGCATCTACCAGGAGATCTATCGCACAATCGCCCCATTGATGAGGTGGTAATTGAGTCGCCTTCGTTTTAGTCGCCTTCGCCTGAGTCGCCTTCTTTTTTGACCTGGTCTGGACTCTCCACCGTGGTAGCACCAACGGAAACCCCTAAACACCTACCTGAGCACTCTCGCGACCACCCGTGAGAGTCCTCTGTGGCCAAGAAACAGTAGGGTTATGACAAGCTAACCAGGATAGGCCCAGCACCACGGGAAACGCAGGAGAGTCAATAAGGAAGAGACTAATTTTCTCTGTGTGACCTCCCTGCGTCACCATACCCAAAGGAGCAGTGACCTCCCTAATTAACCCTGACCCTAATGGTCGACTATCTAAGGCGGAAACGGGGAAGGGCACATCCACAGGAACAATGTGGGTCCCTAAACTGTGAGCTAACACTCTATCAATGAAATTCCTAGCCGCACCTGAATCTACGAGCGTCTTATGCTGGGAATGCGGGGAAAACTCAGGAAAACTGACAGACACAAACATATGTGCAACAGAGGACTCTGGGTGAGAATGGTGTCAGCTCACCAGGGGTGGCGCCAGAGCGCCCTGCCTGCTGCCTCAATTCCCAGAGGAACCAACCCGGCACGGACCAGCAGTGTGACCTCTGAGGCCACAGATGGTGCACGAGCGGAAACCCTCTCCGGTCTCCCTGCGCACCGCCCCTCCCAGCTCCATGGGTATCGGAGAGGGGGTGCGGGAGGCTGGAACCACCAGACCCCGCAAGTAGCCAGCAGGTTGTCCAGACGGATGGACAGGTCCACCAGCTGTTCGAAAGTGGGGGTGGTGTCTCTGCAGGCCAGCTCCCAACGGACGTCCTCGCGCAGACTGCAGCGGTAGTGGTCGATCAGGGCCCTGTTGTTCCATCCGGCGCCGGCATCCAGGGTCCTAATCTCCAGGGCAAACTCCTGTGCGCTCCTCGTCTCCTGCCTCAGATGGTAGAGGCGCTCTGAACTCCTCAAAATGGTCCAACGCTGCATCTCCCTCTATCCACACGTCGTTGGCCCACTCCAGGGCTTTCCCGGTGAGAAACGAGACGAGGGCGGACACCTTCTCATGGTCCGATGGAGCTGGGTGGACCGTGGCCAGATAGAGGTTTAGTTGAAGGAGGAAACCCTGGCAGTAGGCAGCACTCCCGTCGTACTTCTGTGGCATGGAGAGACGGATCCCACTGGGTTCAAGCGGGAAAGGGGCGCTCAAGAGAGACCCCGGTTGTGCTGGTAGAGGAGCTGGAAGAACTCCCTGTCTCTCCCACCTGTCCATAGTCTGGACAACGTGATCCATGGCGGCGGCCAGATGGTAAAGCTTTACCGCATGATCCTGGACGCACTCCTCCACCTCCATGTCCTGAGTACCTTCAACCTGCTAACTCCATAGGTGGTCGGAGATTCTGTCACAATGTTTGTGTAGGTGGCAGGGAAGACAGGTGCAGTAGAATCGAACTTGGTATAAATGGAGATGTTTAATAAACTTAACAAAACTCCAAAACAGAATACAACATAAATAAAAGTGGGTACAAGAACCTGTCTCGCACCAATACATAATACACAAACATACAAACAAACATTCTCCGACAAGGACATGATGGGAAACAGAGGGTTAAATACACAACATGTAATTGATGGGATTTGAACCAGGTGTAAAGGAAGACAAGACAAAACCAATGGAAAATGAAAAATGGATTAGTGATGGCTAGAAGATCGTGACGTAGACATTTACATTTACATTTTTAAGTCATTTAGCAGACGCTCTTATCCAGAGCGACTTACAAATTGGTGAATTCACCTTCTGACATCAGTGGAACAGCTACTTACAATAGTGCATCTAAATCATTTAAGGGGGGGGTGAGAAGGATTGCTTTATCCTATCCTAGGTATTCCTTGAAGAGGTGGGGTTTCAGGTGTCTCCGGAAGGTGGTGATTGACTCCGCTGTCCTGGCGTCGTGAGGGAGTTTGTTCCACCATTGGGGGGCCAGAGCAGCGAACAGTTTTGACTGGGCTGAGCGGGAACTGTACTTCCTCAGTGGTAGGGAGGCGAGCAGGCCAGAGGTGGATGAACGCAGTGCCCTTGTTTGGGTGTAGGGCCTGATCAGAGCCTGGAGGTACTGCGGTGCCGTTCCCCTCACAGCTCCGTAGGCAAGCACCATGGTCTTGTAATGAGGTAGACCACTGAACACCGCCCGAACAAGGAGAGGGAACGACATTCAGCGGAAGTTGTGACAGCTACTCAAAATGAGGTTCACCTTCCAGCAGGACAATGACCCTAAGCATACTGCTAAAGCAACACTTGAGTGGTTTAAGGGGAAACATTTAAATGTCTTGGAATGGCTTAGTCAAAGCCCAGACCTCAATCCAATTGAGAATCTGTGGTATGACTTAAAGATTGCTTTACACAAGCGGAACCCATCCAACTTGATGGAGCTGGAGCAGTTTTGCCTTGAAGAATGGGCAAACATCCCAGTGGCTAGATGTGCCAAGCTTATAGAGACATACCCCAAGAGACTTGCAGCTGTAAGTGCTGCAAAAGGTGGCTCTACAAAGTATTGACTTTGTGGGGGTGAAAAGTTATGCACGCTCAAGTTTTCTGTTTTTTTTTGTCTTATTTCTTGTTTGTTTAACACCAACAAAAATGTATTTTCAAAGTGGCATGTTGGGTAAATCAAATGATACAAACCTCCTGAAAATCCATTTTAATTCCAGGTTGTAACGCAACAAGATAGGAAAAAATGCTAAGGAGGAGTCTGGGCGCAAACCCAGAGTCTCTGGTGGCACAGCTGGCGCTGCAGTACAGCACCCTTAAGCACTGCACCACCCGGGAAGGCTGGTATCTTTACTTTTTGAATTGGATATTTTTTCCACCACTGACTAGAACCAACTGTAGAATTTATTTTCCCATTGTTCTCAGCATACAGTGGTGTGTTTGCATTACAATTCTTCTATAACCCATCTTAGTATTGTTGAACATTCATCCAGGAAGCTAAATATACAGTCAATGTCTTCTAATGTCCTCCATCCCTCAGTCAATCCATATTTGCAGCATGTTAACATTAGGAAAATCATACCCTCACTGCTAGAGAAACAAACCTCTATTCTGCTCTGTCTGTCATCATTTAAAAGATGGAAACACTACTGACTTCATGAGACCTGAAGTAGTGTCAGTCCCCGCCATTCTACCACACCCATGGTTTTGGTGAGCTAGTGGTTAGCACATTAGCAAATTCACTCAATCTGTTGGACCTGACCAGACAGGTTGTCTCCATACTTGGTGATGGATAAAGACTAACTCTAACCCAAACCTTATGAAGAAGAGGAGTCAAAATTCAAAATCAAAATCAAAACACATTTTATTTGTCACATGTGCCGAATACAACAGGTGTAGACATTACCATGAAATGTTAACTTACTTTGACTTAACCAATAATGCCGTTTTAAGAAAATATTTACAAAAAACTAAAGTTTTAAAAATAAACACAATATAATAACAATAACAAGGTTATATACAGGAGGTACCGGTACAGAGTCAATGTTTGGGGTACAGGTTAGGCGAGGTAATTGAGGTAATATGTACATTTAGGTAGAGGTAAAGCGGCTATGTATAGATAATAAACAGTGAGTAACAGCAGTGTAAAAAATGTATTAAGAAAATGTCAAAAAAATGAAAGGAGGGGGGTTAATGCAAATAACAAGAAGAATACTAGTACTAGGCTGTTGACATGTACTCCAGAATGGGTCAATCTTTCCTTAACGGAAGATATAGAACCACTGAACAATACGTTTGCCTGTTGACTGCTGGTGTCCAACCAGAGAGGGGGGTGTGTTGTGCATGTGTTTGCACGCATATGTGTGTAGGTGTTTTTGTGCACTCTGCAAAGCCGGTTGGGAATTAACCCAAAGGGTAATTCTTAGCAGTTCTGTATATTTTCCCAGAGCTAACCACTTTGTGATACACACCATCGTGCTTTAGCGTTAGGTTCCAGAGCATTTCTCAAGCCCAGCTTGGCATGCCAAAATACACAAGACAATTACACTGCTTTCTGACTCACCTTGCCTGCTGGGTGCATTTTTGTTGAACCGTAGAGGACGGAGCCTTCAAAAAGTACTCATCAAAATATTTTCTTTACATTTATTTGAATGTTGTAATTGTGTACCTCATGTCTCGCTGGTTTCTGGGTTTGGATCATGGAGAGGTACAGAAGGACAAGGAAGATAGGTCACAGATCTTTTGCTTTGAGCATCCCATCGCTCCTTCCCTCCATCCCTCCCTGCTTTCTCTCTTATAGAAGTGGTAGAACAGGAGGAAGAGGGAGCTTACAGAGGATGAGATTGCCACAGGAGGGATGTTATTAGCAGAGACCTCCCGTTTACTCTATGGTTTCTGTATTACGGTACAGTCGCTTGGTGCCAGACATTTTCTCCATGGAAGGAATGCCTTCTTAACCAGTTCCATGTGAATGGGTTTTCACAGGCAACCACAGCCCACTGGTCGGGAGAGGGTTCAGGCTTTAAACAAGGGGGAGAAGTATGTAGAGGACAAAGAGAGATGCTGGTATGTAGAGGACAAAGAGAGCAAGAAAGGGAGGGAGGGAGATGAAGAAGAGGAATAAGGAAAGAGAAGAGATCGAGTGAGAGGGACAGGTACAGGGAGAGGGAGGGAATAAGAGACAGATAGATATGTAAATGGAGGATGGAGAGAAGGAGAAAGAGGGAGGGTGAAAGACAAAAAGGGCGGACGCAACACTGAATATTATTGTTGTTTTCTTCTGTTTGGGACTGTCTGTCCACAAAATGGTCCAAGGGATACAGAAGTGTCAGAGATCAGTACCCAGAACATGTTCCCAAGTTCAGACAGCTATGTTCCTAGCCTTAGCCAGACTGTTATACACTCCATTTGGTATGCGCATAAATCAACAAGGAATCATATGACTTAATAATGTCTATCAGTAGAGTGACTTGTGAACCAAACAATGTGGCTTTGGATTTCATGTGAGTAGGGTTGCAAAATTCCAGAAAACCCGTTGGAAAATGTCTATAAATGGGAGGAAATAAGAAGGAAAACTGGGAATCCTCCAACCAGGATTTCTGGAAACCGGAGACTTTTGGGAAAGTTAGTGGAATTTTGCAACCATACATGTGAGACATATATTTTCTACAGAACTTTTCCCAGACACAACAAGGCATGCCTAAAATAAATAAATAACTCTGCAAAGAAGAGAAGAGAGATGTTTTTTTTATATTTCAAATATGTATATCTCCATTAGTTATCACCTACTGACTATAACCCAGCTTTTGATATATAGTATATCGGACGGGGTTAGAATAACAACAAAATCATCATTGAGTTTCTAAGTACATTCAAACCAATGGTTTATATTCAGTGTAAAATTAGTAAGAAACAACCAACTGTTTGAAGTTGTATGGATTTGCTATCTGTAGTACATCATCACAGCAAGATGTATGTGAAAATATTGAAACATGAAGGAGATGTTAAACAGAGCACTAGACATAACCAGCGCATTCATCCTCTTTATACATACAGTACCAGTCAAAAGTTTGGAACACCTACTCCTTCAAGGGTTTTTCTATATTTTTACTATATTTTTTCGAATCCAAGAAGGCGTAGCAGTCAGACGTCTTTGTCTTTGTCCTGTCGGTCCCTTGTTTATATCTTTTTATATATTTTTCTTCTCATATCTTTAAAAAAATATTTTCCTAAACCTAAACTTCTAAATACTCTCCTGCAACCCACCTCACCGAATGTGGCGTGGATGTGTTTTTTGTTCTAAAGTATTTCTATTTACTTCGGATCTGGAATCCCTCAACTGAAGCTAGCCAGCTAACTACCAGATACCAGTCAGCAAACCACTGCTAGCGGTCATCAGCTAACCGTTAGCTTGGAAAGCTCTCGCCAGTTTGTACAATGTGACTCAAACCAGAGCATAATGAACCTATTTTCTTTCTCTCCATATCCCTGGATTCCTATCGCAAACTCTGAACATTTTCATCTTGATCTTCGCAACTAGCTAACCGCAATCCCGGGTGACTACTCCTGGCTAGCGTTTCCATCCCGAAGCAAGCACAAATTAGCCTGAAGATAGCCCGGCTAGGGCTCCTGGGCTACCACCGAAGCCCACTCCTGGGCAACAATATCCGGACCCCTTCTACTGCCAGTACGGGGCATGGAACCCCGCCGATCCTCTACGACTGGAATACCGACACAGTCTGCCCAAGGATTCCCTCAGGCGTGACGCCCGCTGAAGGCCCATTCTGCTAACCGCGGCCTGCTAGCTACCTAGAGCTACTTGGAACCCTACTAAACCACGACTGGTCTATCGATGTCACCGCACGAAGAGGCAATAACAGACTTACCTCCATCACGATATCCCCCAAAGGCCGTTCTGCTAACTGGCTAGCCCCGGTCTACTAACTGCTAGTTTGCTTGCCCCGGTCTGCTAATTGCTAGCTTGCTTGCCCTGGTCTGCTAACTGCATGCTTGCTAACTCGGTCTGCTAACTGTTAGCTTGTTAGCCCCAGTTTGTTAACTGCTAGCTTGTTATCCCTGGTCTACTAACTGCTAGCTTGTTAGCACCGGCCTGCTAACTGTCTGAATTCGCCATGTCCCCAGCCATCCCAACCACTCACTGGACCCATATGTTCACTTGGCTACGCCTGCCTCTCTCTAATATCAATATGCCTCGTACATTACTGTTATGGTTAGCAATTACTGTCTTATTAAACTGTAGAGCCTCTAACCTTGCTTAATATGCCTTGACCAACCATGTTGTTCCACCTCCTACATATGCGATGACATCACCTGGTTTAAACGTCTCTAGAGACTATAACTTTCTCATCACTACTCAATGCCTAGGTTTACCTCCAAAATACTCACATCCTACCTTACCTTTGTCTGTACACTATGCCTTGAATCTATGCTATCGTTCCCAGAAACCGGCTCCTTTTACTCTCGTGCTAGACGGCAAGTTTGTATAGCCTTACCCTTATCCTAATTCTCCTCTGTTCCTTTGGTGATGTAGAGGTTAATCCAGGTCCTGCAGTGCCTAGCTCCACTCCCACTCCCCAGGTGCTCTCATTTGTTGACTTCTGTAACCGTAAAAGCCTTGGTTTCATGCATGTTAACATTAGAATCCTACTCCCTAAGTTTGTTTTACTCACTGCTTTAGCACACTCTGCCAACCCGGATGTCTTAGCCGTGTCTGAATCCTTCCTTAGGAAAACAACCAAAAACTCTGAAATCTCCATCTCTAACTATAACATGTTCTGCCAAGATAGAACTACCAAAGGGGGCGGTATTGCAATCTACTGCAAAGATAGCCTGCAGAGTTCTGTTTTATAATCCAGGTCTATACCCAAACTATTCGAGCTTCTACTTCTAAAAATTCACCTTTCCAGAAATAAGTCTCTCACTGTTGCCGCTTGCTATAGACCACCCTCTGACCCAAGCTGTGCCCTCGACAAAATATGTGAATTGATTGCCCCCCCTACTAGGTGACCTAAACTGGGACATGCTTCTTCGAAAGCCAAGTTAACAAACAGATTACTGACCATTTCGAATCCCACCGTACCTTCTCCGCTATGCAATTTGGTTTCAGAGCTGGTCATGGGTGCACCTCAGCCACGTTTAAGGTCCTAAACTTCATCATAACCGCCATCAATAAAAGACATTACTGTGCAGCCGTATTCTTCGACCTGGCCAAGGCTTTCGACTCAATCACCACATTCTTATTGGCAGACGAGACAATCTCAAATGATTGCCTCGCCTGGTTTACCAACTACTCCTCTGGTAGAGTTCAGTGTGTCAAATCGGGGGGCCTGTTGTCCGGACTTCTGGTAGTCTCTATGGGGGTGCCACAGGGTTCAATTTTCGGGCCGACTCTCTTCTCTGTATACATCAATATTGTCGCTCCTGCTGGTGATTCTCTTATCCACCTCTACGCAGACGACACAGTTCTGTATACTTCTGGCCCCTCTTTGGACACTGTGTTAACTAACCTTCAGACAAGCTTCAATCCCATACAACTCTCCTTCCGTGGCTTCCAACTGCTCTTAAATGCAAGTAAAACTAAATGTTTGCTATTCAATCGATCACTGTCCGCACCTGCCCGCCCGTCCACCATCACTACTCTGGACGTCTCTGACTTAGAATACGTGGACAACTACAAATACCTAGGTGTCAGGTTAGACTGTAAACACTCCTTCCAGACTCACATTAAGCATCTCCAATCAAAAATTAAATCTAGAATCGGCTTCCTATTTCGCAACAAAGCATCCTTCACTAATGCTGCCAAACATACCCTCGTAAAACCGGAAAATCTATGAAATAGCCTCCAACAGTCTACTCAACAAATTGGATGCAGTCTATCACAGTGCCATTCGTTTTGTCACCAAAGCCCCATATACTACCCTACAATCTGTAAACAGCCCATCTATCTACCTCATCCCCATGCTCTATTTATTTATTTATCTTGCTCCTTTGCACTCCTTTACTTGCACATTCATCTTCTGCACATCTATCATTCCAGTGTTTAATTGCAAACTGGAATCCATACATCCTGAGGCTGCATTCATTGTATCTGGCGATTTTAACAAGGCTAATCTAAAAACAAGACTCCATAAAATGTATCAGCATATCGATTGCGCCACCAGGGCTGGCAAAACCTTGGATCATTGTTATTCTAACTTCCGCGACGCATATAAGGCCCTGCCCCGCCCCCTTTTGGGAAAGCTGACCACGACTCCATTTTTCTGATCCCTGCCTAGAGACAGAAACTGAAACAAGAAGCCCCAACGCTGAGGTCCGTCCAACGCTGGTCCGACCAAGCTGATTCCACACTCCAAGACTGCTTCCATCACGTGGACTGGGACATGTTTCGTATTGCATCAGGCAACAACATTGACGAATACGCTGATTCGGTGTGCGAGTTCATTAGAACGTGCGTTGAAGATGTCGTTCCCATAGCAACGATTAAAACATTCCCGAACCAGAAACCTTGGATTGATGGCAGCATTCGCGTGAAACTGAAAGCACGAACCACTGCTTTTAATCAGGGCAAGGTGACTGGTAATATGAACGATTACAAACAGTGCAGCTATTCCCTCCGTAAGGCTATCAAACAAGCTAAGCGTCAGTATAGAGGCAAAGTAGAATCTCAATTCAACGGCTCAGAAACAAGAGGTATGTGGCAGGGTCTGCAGTCAATCATGGACTATAAGACGAAATATCCAGCACAGTCACGGACCAGGATGTCTTGCTCCCAGGCAGACTAAATAACTTTTTTGCCCGCTTTGAGGACAATACAGTGCCACTGACACGGCCTGCAACAGAAACATGCGGTCTCTCCTTCACTGCAGCCGAGGTGAGTAAAACATTTAAACGTGTTAACCCTCGCAAGGCTGCAGGCCCAGACGGCATCCCCAGCCGTGCCCTCAGAGCAAGTGCAGACCAGCTGGCTGGTGTGTTTACGGACATATTCAATCAATCCCTATACCAGTCTGCTGTTCCCACATGCTTCAATAGGGCCACCATTGTTCCTGTTCCCAAGAAAGCTAAGGTAACTGAGCTAAATGACTACCGCCCCGTAGCACTCACTTCCGTCATCATGAAGTGCTTTGAGAGACTAGTCAAGGACCATATCACCTCCACCCTGCCTGACACCCTAGACCACTCCAATTTGCTTACCGCCCAAATAGGTCCACAGACGACGCAATCTCAACCACACTGTACACTGCCCTAACCCATCTGGACAAGAGGAATACCTATGTGAGAATGCTGTTCATCGACTACAGCTCGGCATTTAACACCAGCTCGGCATTTAACACCATAGTACCCTCCAAGCTCGTCATCGTCTCGACCCCGCCCTGTGCAACTGGGTACTGGACTTCCTGACGGGCCACCCCCAGGTGGTGAGGGTAGGCAACAACATCTCCACCCCGCTGATCCTCAACACTGGGGCCCCACAAGGGTGCGTTCTGAGCCCTCTCCTGTACTCCCTGTTCACCCACGACTGCGTGGCAACGCACGCCTCCAACTCAATCATCAAGTTTGCGGACGACACAACAGTGGTAGGCTTGATTACCAACAATGACGAGACGGCCTACAGGGAGGAGGTGAGGGCCCTCGGAGTGTGGTGTCAGGACAATAACCTCACACTCAACGTCAACAAAACTATGGAGATGATTGTGGACTTCAGGAAACAGCAGAGGGAACACCCCCCTATCCACATCAATGGAACAGCAGTGGAGAGGGTAGTAAGTTTTAAGTTCCTCGGCATACACATCACAGACAAACTGAATTGGTCCACTCACACAGACAGCATTGTGAAGAAGGCGCAGTAGTGCCTCTTCAACCTCAGGAGGCTGAAGAAATTCACTAGCCACTTTAAACAATGCTACTTAATATAATGTTTACATACCCTACATTATTCATCTCATATGTATACGTATATACTGTACTCTATCATCTACTGCATCCTTATGTAATACATGTATCACTAGCCACTTTAACTATGCCACCTTGTTTACATACTCATCTCATATGTATATACTGTACTCAATACCATCTACTGTATCTTGCCTATGCTGCTCTGCACCATCACTCATTCATATATTTATGTACATATTCTTTATCCCCTTACACTGTGTATAAGAAATTAGTTTTGGAATTGTTAGTTTGATTACTTGTTGGTTATTACTGCATTGTCGGAACTGGAAGCACAAGCATTTCACTACACTCACATTAACATCTGCTAACCATGTGTATGTGACAAATAAAATTTGATTTGATTGTGATTTGATTTATATTGTAATTACTTCGCCACCATGCTTATTTACTGCCTTAACTTCCTTATCTTACCTCGTTTGCACTCACTGTATATAGACTTTTTTGTTTTCTTTTTTCTACTGTATTATTGACTGTATGTTTTGTTTATTCCATGTGTAACTCTGTGATGTTGTATGTGTCGGATTGCTATTGTCACGTTCTGACCATCGTTCGTGTGTGTTTTCCTTGTTTTAGTGTTGGTCAGGAAGTGAGCTGGGTGGGCATTCTATGTTGTGTGTCTGGTTTGTCTATTTCTATGTTTGGCCTGATATGGTTCTCAATCAGAGGCAGGTGTTAGTCATTGTCTCTGATTGGGAACCATATTTAGGTAGCCTGTTTTGTGTTGGGTTTTGTGGGTGATTGTTCCTGTCTCTGTGTTTGTTGCACCAGATAGGGCTGTTTCAGTTTTTTTCACCTTTCTTGTTTTGTAGATTGTTCATTGTTCATCTTTATTAAAGATGTTTACAAGTAACCACATTGCGTTTTGGTCCGCCTCTCTTTCCCCGAAAGAAAACCGTTACAGCTATGCTTTTTCTTGGCCAGGTCGCAGTTGCAAATGAGAACTTGTTCTGAACTAGCCGACCTGGTTAAATAAAGGTGAAATAAATAAAAAATATTTTCTATATTTCAGAATAATTGTGAAGAGATCAAAGCTATGAAATAACACATATGATATCATGTAGTAACCAAAAAAAGTGCTTAAAAATGAAAATATATTTTAAATTTGAGATCTTCAAAGTAGCCACCCTTTGCCTTGATGTGGTCACCTGGAATGCATTTCAATTAACAGGTGTGCCTTGTTAAAAGTTAATTTGTTGAATTTATTTCCTTCTTAATGTGTTTGAGCCAATCAGTTGTGTTATGACAAGGTAGGGTTGGTATAGATAGGCCTATTTGGTAAAAGACCAAGTCCATATTACCAGCCTCAGAGATTGCAACCCAAAATAATAATTCAAGTAACAGACACATCTCAACATCAACTGTTCAGAGGAGACTGCGTGAATCAGGCCTTCATGGTTGAATTGCTGCAAGAAACCACTACTAAAGGACACCAATAAAAATAAGAAACTTGCTTGGGGCAATAAACACGAGCAATGGACTTTAGACTGGTGGAAATCTGTTCTTTGGTCTGATGAGTCCAAATTTGAGATTTTTAGTTCCAACTGCCATGTCTTTGTGAGACGCAGAGTAGTTGAACGGATGAACTTCCACAGGTGTGGTTCCCACCATGAAGCATGAAGGAGGAGGTGTGGGGGTGCTTTGCTTGTGATACTGTCAGAGCTCTATTTAGAATTCAAGGTACACTTAACCAGCATAACTACCACAGCATTCTGCAGCGATCCCATCGGGTTTGCGCTTAGTGGAACTATCATTGGATTTTCAACAGGACAATGACCAAAAACACACCTCCAGGCTGTGTCAGGGCTATTTGACCAATACAAGTGATGCATCAGATGACTTGACCTCCACAATCATCCAACCTCAACCCAATTTAGATGGTTTGGGATGAGTTGGACCGCAGAGTGAAGGAAAACCAGCCAACAAGTGCTAAGCATATGTGGGAACTCCTTCAAGACTGTTGGAAAAGCATTCAAGGGGAAGCTGGTTGAGAGTGTGCAAAGTTGTCAATCAATGCATAGGGTGGCTACTTTGAAGAATCTAAAATCTAAAATATATTTTGATTTGTTTAAGACGTTTTTGGTTCCTACATGTTTCGAAATGTGTTATCATAGTTTGATGACTTCACTATTATTCAAACATGTAGAAAATGGTAAAAATTAAGAAAACCCCTTGAGTAATTGTGTCCAAGCTTTTGACTGGTACTGTACATTTGAGAGTTCAAGAGTTCCGTTGTCCACACCCGTGACAAATGTACATCATTTACCCATAATTGCAGAAATAACAAGTCATTCATATATTTTTCAAAGAGACTTGGGCTGCAGCTAACGTACAGTTTCTCTTCCCACGAGAATAAAAAAAAGTCCTATTTTTCTCCCTCTAAAAGTGATTTTCGTTTTACGACCCAAGGCACACACAGTTGAGATGGATGCAAAGTGAGAATGTTTGTTTGTTCTGGGAGATTTTACTGCGTTTGGATTACTCTGTTGGTGATTTTGGCCGCTGATAACAAAAGGACAACAGTGTTTCTGAGGGGTCGACTGTATTTTCCGAGCACGCTGCGCACAAAAGACATGCTAATAGCAGGAAACTGTCAATCTGGCCTTAGACACTGACCACACAACGCAGGATCAATCTGTGCTGCTGTCAATCTGGACAATACACTACTGTATATACAAGCCACACAGTAAAGTGTTGATCTCAGTCCCAAGTGGCACCCTGTTCCCTATTTTGTGCACTGGGCCCTGGTCAAAATTAGTGCACTATAAAGGGAATAGGGTGCCACTTGGGCTGCATCTCAATCCCCGTGGAGGGGTCAGTCTAAGCCGTAAATGCCCGGCAACAGTTATTTCAGTTGTTAGGGAAGGTGACGACTTTGTGAGGTTAGGACAGATCTGAACAAGACGACATTGGGCAACATCTTCATAGTGCAAAGGAACTGTGCAAACCACAAAAATGACCATAAACCTCATTATAATCTTGGCAATTTGATTTAATTTGAATCCTTTCTTCAACAATTGATTTTATAAAGTAGAGACTATTTAAGTAGTGTGTATTTAAATAAATAACTTAAACCTAATTGTAATCGTGCAATGTGTTTTAATTTGAAACTTTTTTTCAACAACCATGTGTGTTGTACGGAGGCAATTATTTAATAAACTTTGAAATGTTCTTTTGTGCTACAAAAATGTAGCCCACCACCCTATAGAGTTGGTTCAGAAACACCTTTCAACTGACCTGTCAGAACTGAAGACATCATTACCTCAGAGTCCTGAGTTCCTTTTCATATTTCACAGAGGAAACCCCTACGTAATGTCCAGCCCAACCTTTTATGATATTTTTCCACAAACATAATCAGTTTTCCCTTTTCGATTTGTCTCTTGCCCTTTCTCTTTCCAGACATATGCAGGCACACACACATATACACAAAACAACCCCGTCAAACATATACAGTCACACACTCAGAGACATACACACATGAATATACAGCACAATAGGCAGACAGAAGTGACATCCCATGTGTGACCTAACAGACAGAGTTCCAACGATAATGTTAACTCGCCTGTCTCAGAAACTTGCTCGCCATAGCAGGACATCTCTGAAAACAAATGTACACCACACACAAGCTCCAACGCACACAGATACCACAAACACACACACACACACTTGTTTTGTTTGAGAGTGTCAGTGTAGTGTGTGTTTGTCTGTGTGTGTGAGTGTGAGTGTATATATAGCGTACATATGCTGTATAGTCTTGTGAGTGTGCACAGGCTCAGTGCAAGATAGGGTCAGTGCAGATAGTCTGGATAACCATTAATTAGCTATTTAGCAGTCTTATGGCTTGGGGGTAGAAGCTGTTCAGGAGCCTGTTGGTCCGAGAGCCGATGATCCGGTACCATTTGCAGGATGCACACAGACATACATGCTCTCATACAGTAGCTGACACTCCCAAACACACATGCTGCATGTCTCTCTCTGTCTGTCTCTCTCTCTGTCTGTCTCTCTCTCTCTCTCTCGCTCTGTCTGTCTCTTTCTGTCTCTCTCTGTCTCTCACTGTGTCTCTCTCTCTCTCTCTCTGTTTGTATCTATCTCTCAATTCAAATCAATTCAATTCAAAGTGCTTTATTGGCATGGAAAACATGCTTACATTGCCAAAGCAAGTGAAATAGACAATGAACACAAGTAAAATATACAATCAAATGTTTTCAATAAACATTACTCTCACAAAAGTTCTAAAGGAATAGAGACATATTATGGTTATGTACAGTGTTGTAATGATATGCAAGTAGTTAAAGTACAAATTTATATAAATATAAATATGCGTTGTATTTACAATGGTGTTTGTTCTTCACTAGTTGCCCTTTTCTTGTGGCAGCAGGTCACACATATCGCTTCTGTGATGGCACACCGTGGCATTTCACTCAACAAATTTGATTTGTTTTCGAATTCTTTGTGGGCAGGGACGTCACTAGACATTCAGAACATCCGGGGCTCAGCCCTGAAGATCTGGGGCTGACTCTGGGGGGGAGATTTCATTCCTGCACAACCGAAATGAAGTGTCCCGCTACTGGCAAGTACAAATCTACTGGCAAGTACAAATTCCAAGTGCAAAACTATATCGTAATTTTCCATTGATAAAAATGATTGAAAAACGTATTTGTAATTTTGTTGCAATGTTTTCATAAACCATATGCAATATTTGATTGGCAATAAAAAAAGCCTCATGTTAATGTTGGTCAGTTTACTGCAAAATAATGTGAGCTAGTCATGCTGCATGCACTGTTCAGTTCCAAAATATTCCAATTGGTGAAAGCCTAAACCACAAATGAATGTTTTGCACGAAAGAATGTTGTAGTTACGTGCAACATAGCAAGATGACGGTATGTTGGAACTAAATAAACTCACATTAGCAGTAGAATTGTATTATAACTGTAGACACTTCCGGCGCCGACAGAGATGGCCGCCTCGCTTCGCGTTCCTAGGAAAATATGCAGTTTTTTTTTTTACGTGTTATTTCTTACATTAGTACCCCAGGTCATCATAGGTTTCATTACATACAGTCGTGAAGAACTACTGTATATAAGATCAGCGTCAACTCACCATCAGTACGACCAAGAATATGTTTTTCGTGACGCGGATCCTGTGTTCTGCCTTACAAACAGGACAATGGAATGGATCGCATGCAGCGACCCAAAAAAACGACTCAGAAAAAGAGGGAAACGAGGCGGTCTTCTGGTCAGACTCCGGAGACGGGCACACCGTGCACCACTCCCTAGCATTCTTCTTGCCAATGTCCAGTCTCTTGACAACAAGGTTGATGAAATCCGAGCAAGGGTAGCATTCCAGAGGGACATCAGAGACTGTAACGTTCTGTGCTTCACGGAAACATGGCTCACTGGAGAGACGCTATCCGAAGCGGTGCAGCCAACGGGTTTCTTCACGCATCGCGCCGACTGAAACAAACACCTTTCTGGTAAGAAGAGGGGTGGGGGCGTATGCCTTATGGCTAACGAGACATGGTGCGATGAAAGAAACATACAGGAACTCAAATCCTTCTGTTCACCTGATTTAGAATTCCTCACAATCAAATGTAGACCGCATTATCTACCAAGAGAATTCTCTTCGATTATAATCACAGCCGTATATATCCCCCCCCAAGCAGACACATCGATGGCTCTGAACAAACTTTATTTAACACTTTACAAACTGGAAACCATTTATCCGGAGGCTGCATTCATTGTTGCTGGGGATTTTAACAAGGCTAATCTGAAAACAAGACTCCCTAAATTTTATCAGCATATCGATTGCGCAACTAGGGGTGGAAAAACCTTGGATCACTGTTACTCTAACTTCCGCGACGCATATAAGGCCCTGCCCCGCCCCCCTTTCGGAAGAGCTGACCACGACTCCATTTTGCTGATACCTGCCTACAGACAAAAACTAAAACAAGAAGCTCCCACGCTGAGGTCTGTCCAACGCTGGTCCGACCAAGCTGACTCCACACTCCAAGACTGCTTCCATCACGTGGACTGGGACATGTTTCGTATTGTGTCAGATAACAACATTGACGAATACGCTGATTCGGTGTGCGAGTTCATTAGAACGTGCGTTGAAGATGTCGTTCCCATAGCAATGATTAAAACATTCCCGAACCAGAAACCGTGGATTGATGGCAGCATTCGCATGAAACTGAAAGCGCGAACCACTGATTTTAATCAGGGCAAGGTGTCTGGTAACATGACCGAGTACAAACAGTGCAGCTATTCCCTCCGCAAGGCTATCAAACAAGCTAAGCGTCAGTACAGAGACAAAGTAGAATCTCAATTCAACGGCTCAGACACAAGAGGCATGTGGCAGGGTCTACAGTCAATCACGGACTACAGGAAGAAATCCAGCCCAGTCACGGACCAGGATGTCTTGCTCCCAGGCAGACTAAATAACAGTGCCACTGACACGGCCTGCAACGGAAAAATGCGGTCTCTCCTTCACTGCAGCCGAGGTGAGTAAAACATTTAAACGTGTTAACCCTCGCAAGGCTGCAGGCCCAGACGGCATCCCCAGCCGCGCCCTCAGAGCATGCGCAGACCAGCTGGCTGGTGTGTTTACGGACATATTCAATCAATCCCTATACCAGTCTGCTGTTCCCACATGCTTCAAGAGGGCCACCATTGTTCCTGTTCCCAAGAAAGCTAAGGTAACTGAGCTAAATGACTACCGCCCGTAGCACTCACTTCCGTCATCATGAAGTGCTTTGAGAGACTAGTCAAGGACCATATCACCTCCACCCTACCTGACACCCTAGACCCACTCCAATTTGCTTACCGCCCAAATAGGTCCACAGACGATGCAATCTCAACCACACTGCACACTGCCCTAACCCATCTGGACAAGAGGAATACCTATGTGAGAATGCTGTTCATCGACTACAGCTCGGCATTCAACACCATAGTACCCTCCAAGCTCGTCATCAAGCTCGAGACCCTGGGTCTCGACCCCGCCCTGTGCAACTGGGTACTGGACTTCCTGACGGGCCGCCCCCAGGTGGTGAGGGTAGGTAACAACATCTCCTCCCCGCTGATGCTCAACACTGGAGCCCAACAAGGGTGCGTTCTGAGCCCTCTCCTGTACTCCCTGTTCACCCACGACTGCGTGGCCACGAACGCCTCCAACTCAATCATCAAGTTTGCGGACGACACAACAGTGGTAGGCTTGATTACCAACAACGACGAGACGGCCTACAGGGAGGAGGTGAGGGCCCTTGGAGTGTGGTGTCAGGAAAATAACCTCACACTCAACGTCAACAAAACTAAGGAGATGATTGTGGACTTCAGGAAACAGCAGAGGGAACACCCCCCTATCCCCATCGATGGAACAGTAGTGGAGAGAGTAGCAAATTTTAAGTTCCTCGGCATACACATCACAGACAAACTGAATTGGTCCACTCACACAGACAGCATCGTGAAGAAGGCGCAGCAGCGCCTGTTCAACCTCAGGAGGCTGAAGAAATTCGGCTTGTCACCAAAAGCACTCACAAACTTCTACAGATGCACAATCGAGAGCATCCTGGCGGGCTGTATCACCGCCTGGTACGGCAACTGCTCCGCCCTCAACCGTAAGGCTCTCCAGAGGGTAGTGAGGTCTGCACAACGCATCACCGGGGGCAAACTACCTGCCATCCAGGACACCTACACCACCCGATGTTACAGGAAGGCCATAAAGATCATCAAGGACATCAACCACCCGAGCCACTGCCTGTTCACCCCGCTATCATCCAGAAGGTGAGGTCAGTACAGGTGCATCAAAGCTGGGACCGAGAGACTGAAAAACAGCTTCTATCTCAAGGCCATCAGACTGTTAAACAGCCACCACTAACATTGAGTGGCTGCTGCCAACACACTGACACTGACTCAACTCCAACCACTTTAATAATGGGAATTGATGGGAAATGATGTAAATATATCACTAGCCACTTTAAACAATGCTACCTTATATAATGTTACTTACCCTACATTATTCATCTCATATGCATACGTATATACTGTACTCTATATCATCGACTGCATCCTTAGGTAATACATGTATCACTAGCCACTTTAACTATGCCACTTTGTTTACATACTCATCTCATATGTATATACTGTACTCGATACCATCTACTGTATCTTGCCTATGCTGCTCTGTACCATCACTCATTCATATATCCTTATGTACATATTCTTTATCCCCTTACACTGTGTATAAGACAGTAGTTTAGGAATTGTTAGTTACATTACTTGTTGGTTATTACTGCATTGTCGGAACTAGAGCACAAGCATTTCGCTACACTCGCATTAACATCTGCTAACCATGTGTATGTGACAAATAAAATTTGATTTGATTTGAGTGGGGGAGGGGGACAAAACCTTTGCAGATAATATGTACAAACGCAAGTGTCACGACTCCCGCTGAAGTCGGTCCCTCTCCTTGTTCGGGCGACGTTCGGCGGTCGACGTCACCGGTCTTCTATCCATCTCCACCTATCATTTTCCATTTGTTTTGTCTTGTTTTTCCGCACATCTGGTTTACATCCCCTCATTACTCTATGTGTATTTTATCCTCTGTTCCCCCCCATGTCTGTGTGTGGTATTGTTCGGTCGTTTCGTGTGTGGCACTACAGGCTGGTTTTGTGCCAGGTATTTTGGCTTAACGTGGTTTTGTTCTTTGTACCATTGTGTGTATTTGAAAATCATGATTTTATAATATTTGTGGTTATAAATCGCAGATTCCAAGGTCAATTAGCTACAGGACAAAAATGTTACCTAATTAATTACACAAAAACAAATTCCCCCTTCAACAGCCTGTAGTAACAACACTTCACAATGTTACACACATGTGCCTACCAGCATACAATCCTTTCTCCAAATAAATATTCACAATGTTTTTGAGTTATATCACAGAGTACTAGGATGTTAGTCCATCCATAAATATTACAAATTAAACTAAATGAAACTGTAGGTGCAAACCTGTCTATGACTTCACTCTTACACAATGTCATGTTTTGTGAAAGGTGTTTGTTGTTTTGGGAAAAATTGAGGGTTACAAAAGGGAATTTTGAGTCCTTGGGACAATGGTGGGAGGTTAGGAAGGCCCAAATATTATTATTTTGTCAACAGTATACTGCTCTGTCTCGTATTGAAGTTAAAGAGACTATCAGGGCCCTTGAACAGGACATCAAATCTATTGAATTGAAACTGCTCACTTAGAATGACCCTGGACTAGTCATGAAAAAGGACAAGAGACACGAACTGAGGTCGTTTCTGCATGAAAGAGTGAAGGGTGCCTTGATTTAGTCTCGTTTCGCTTCCCTCACCCTCAAGGATATGGATGTTCCTAGCGCCTTTTTTTTAACCTCGGACAGTCGACATTGCAACGTAAACAGATGGTCTACCTTCGTCTCCCTGATGGGAAGGTGACCACGGATGATATTGAAATGCGTCAACATGCCGTAGAGTTCTACTCTGCCCTCTATAAGGCAGAGGATTGTGACTCTCTGTGTACTGAACAGTTGTTACGCGGTCTTCCTCAATTGGGACCTGAGCAGGTAGTCGCATTGGACTCTGACATTACACTGCAAGAGCTGTCCACAGCAGTTATGCAGCTCTCAACAGGCCGAGCCCCTGGCATTGATGGTTTACCATCTGAGTTTTTTAAGCACTTTTGGAGGTCTATTGGGGAGGATTTTTATTAAGTAGTGTGTGAATCTTTTCATGAGGGTTCTCTTCCTGTATCCTGTCAACTTGCGGTGCTTTCACTGTTGCCAAAAAAGGGGGATTTGGCTCTCATAAAAAAATGGAGACCTGTTGCTTTGCTGTACGCAGAATATAAAATTGTTTCTAAATGTCTCTCAAACAGGTTGAAAGAGTATCTGTGATTGTTGGTCCACAAGGACCAGTCCCACATTGTACCTGATTGCTCTATTGTTGACAACTTGTTTCTAATATGAGATGTTTTAGAAATGTTGTAAACTGTCTGATGTAAACGTGTGTTTACTTTCTTTGGATCAGGAGAAGGCTTTTGATCATGTGGACCACCAGTAGTTGTTTAAAACAATGAGAGCCTTTGGGTGTGGGGATGTTTTGCCTTGGATGAATTTACTGTATGCTGGGGCCTCGTGTATGGTGAAGGTGTGGTGTGGTTTGAGTTGCCCCATCCCTGTCCAGGCAGGGATGTCCAATTTCAGGGCAGTTATATAGTCTGGCGATTGAACCAATATAGAATAACCATCTTCAAAGTAATGACTCGGGACGTCGGGTTTGAAATGAAAGCTTCTTTTAGTAATAATACGTGTTCACGTTATATTTAACAACTTTAGATTCTACAGAACAATAAAAGTAAGTTGCTAGCGAAAAGTCAGGGTAATCACTAGGAAGTATATCAACTTAATAGGTCTCCTGAACAAAGTCCCTGAAGCAGTACGAACTGAACATGATCTAACTAAGCCATCTCGGCCTGGAAACAGTTCCTCAATCTTTCCTAGTTTCCAGGTTTGTCTGGGTGTGTTATCTTCTCCAATGAGTACAACGTCACCCGCTTTCAGTGGGGTGGGCTGTGGTGTGTCACAGCGGTGTGCTGACTTTAGATCCAGCAAGTAGTCTCTTCACCAACTGTTCCAGAAACTGGTCACAAGTCTCTGCCTGTACTTCCATCTGCGTGTCATTTCCTCCTTGTTTAGCGTTGGGTGGTGAGTGTCAACTGGAAATGGCGTTGGAGGCAAAGAGGTTATTCTTTTACCCACCAGGAAGTGTGCTGGGGTCAGGGGTTGTGGTTCATCCACTTCATTGTGCATGAAGGTCAGAGGCCTAGAATTTAGGATAGCGTCAACCTCTGTCAGGACTGTTCACATCTCTTCAAAGTTGAGTGAAGCTCTCCCAAGAACCTTTCGCAAGCATGTTTTCACTGACCTGACAAGTCTTTCCCAGAACCCGCCCCACCAGGCTGCTCGCTCGGTGATGAACCTCCAGGTGATGCCCCTTTTTGAGAAGAACGCCAAGAGTTGGGGCTCTTTGATTGCCTTCCACAGCTCTTTCAAGTCCTGATCAGCTCTCTTGAACGTTTTTGCATTGTTTGAGTAGATTACCTTGCATAATCCTCTCCTGAGATTAATCCTTTTAGAGCTAACAGGAATGTCTCTATTGACTGATCTGAGACCAGTTCCAAATGCACTGCTCTGGTTACAGCACAAGTGAACAGTGCAATGTATGACTTCTTCACAGAACCATTTTCTTTCACATAGGGCGGTCCTGCAAAATACACACCTGTGACTTCGAATGGTGCGGATTCAGTTATTCTGTCTTTTGGTAAAGGCGCAGTGACCTGCTGACCGGCCCTTGCCTTGAATCTCTTGCACTTTATACATCTTGCCATTGTGCTCTTGACAAGCTGCCTAGCACGCAAGATCCTGTATCGCTCTCTGATTTGTACTATAGTGTCTCTTGCTCCAGAATTCATTACCTTCTCATGGTGGTACTGTATCAGTATTTCTGAGTATCTGTACTTGTTGGGCAGAACCCATGGGTGCTGCTCTCTGAATGTGAAGTTGGACTGTTGCAGTCTTCCTCCTGCACTGAGTAGTTCATGTTCATCCAGGAACGGTTTCAGTTCTCTGATATTACAGTCATTGTTTAGGCTTTTTCCTGCCTTTAGTAGTTTTTTCTCCTGTCCAAAACTCTGTTGTTGTGTTACCTTAATCCAGTACTTTTCTGCATCGAACAGTTCGTCAACAGTCAGTTCACCTTGCATCTTTATGTTTGTACGAGCATTGGCTTTGAATCTCTTTATCTAGGCGGTGACTCTGAACACTCTTTTCAGTTTGCTGTACCTTTCAAGCTCCAACACAGGTTCAGTGTTGTCTGTGCTGTTTGCTGCGATTGTACAGTAACCTGGCAACTGGACTTGAGTTCTGTATTTAACTCTTCTGGAACCTTGTTATCATCAGTCTCCTCGGACTGATTGGGTGATGTCAGAATTCTGGGTCCATTCCACCATAGCTCGCTCTGTGTCAAGTTTCGAACAGTTTGTCCTCTTTTAGGGAGGTTGGCTGGATTAGTTTTCCCTTCAATGTGTGACCATGACTCTGGATTGGTCAAGGACTGGATCTCCGTTATTCTGATCGTGACAAACTGTTTCCATTTCTGAGCTGAGCTACAAATCCAATGCAGCGCGATCATCGAGTCTGTACACATTTTGATTTGTTTTTCTTCCATTTTCATTGTGGTCATGAAAGGTTGCGTCTTTCGAATCCGGTATCAGGAAAAATAAAGTCAGAATCTGTCTTTAATTATCTTTAATTAAATTCAAGCATTAAATGGCAAATGCATTTTTCGTATATACGGGTTCACTGTATCACCACGCAAGGCAAGCAGAGAACTGACAGGATGTACGTAAACAGCTGTTCTTATACTGTGATAGACATAGTTCCAACCCGTCTGTTGGCCTATCACAGTAGAGGCTGGGCGTGGTTTTAGACTTGCTCAGCCTATTGCAGGCGCTCAGACTAGTCCTAGCCTCTTGGCGCTCCTTGGAGTCCGACATCTGCTGTTGTGTAGATTAACTCTGTGTTGGTACCACACTCTAGTTGTAATAGTTGCTCAGTTCCTGCTATTGTGTTGTTCAGTATTTTTCGATCTCAGTTAAACCTCGTGATGACCACCCCTCCCTATACCTGATTAATCACAACTTTGTAACATGCAGCAAGTCACACCATGTGCTCAATATTGTCACACACACAGACAGACAATGCAAATGTAGCAAACAATACATCACTTTGCAACATGCAAGTCACACCATGTTGCTCAGTTCTTGACACACACACAGAGAGATAAAGACAAAGCAGCTGTTGTTCAAACTATTCAATCTTAAGTAATATGGTAGCAGGTTTAAAATGCATTAATCCTAAATCCTTACAATTATCAGGTTGTTTGCTAGTCTCGCTCCAATCACAGGTCCCATGAGCTCCAGGCGTGGCACCGTCATTTTCTTGAGTGTCAATTTCTTCTGGTCTGGACAACATTGGATTAATAACCTTTTTGGGATAGGGGGCAACATTTTCACTTTTGGATGAATAGCGTGCCCATAGTGAACTGCCGCCTACTCTGTCCCAGATGCTAATATATGCATATTATTATTAGTATTGGATAGAAGACACCAAAGTTTCTAAAACTGTTTGAATTATGTCTGTGAGTATAACAGTATATAACTCATCAGGTGAAAACCTGAGAAAAATCCAACCAGGAAGTGGAACATCTGATGTTTGTAGTTTTTCAAAGCTTGGCCTACCGAATGCACATTGAGATATGGATAAATTTGCACTTCCTACGACTTCCACTAGATGTCAACAGTCTTTAGATTCTACTATAAAGGAGGGGCTCAGGAGAACTCTTTGAGTCAGTGGTCTAGCAGAGAGCCTTGGTCTCATGACGCGCGCTCCCGACAGAGTTACCTCTCATTCCAGTGCTTTTCTGAAGACAAAGGAATTCTCCGGTTGGAACATTATTGATGTTTTATGTTTAAAAACATCCTAAAGATTGATTCCATACATCAGTTGACTTTTATAAAAAGTTATATTACTGGTCGTAGAAACATATCAAACGAAGTACAGAATCAATCTTTAGGGTGTTTTTAACATAAATCGTCAATAATGTCCCAACCGGAGAATTCCTTTGTCTGCAGAAAAGCAATGGAACGCGAGATAACTTTCACATGACCACGCGTCACGAGCTCGTGGCTGCTGGCATACCTCTGACTTATTCCCATCTCATTCAGCCCCCCTCACAGTAGAAGCCTGAAACAATGTTCTAAAGACTGTTGACATCTAGTGGAAGTCTTAGGAAGTGCTAGATGACCAATATCCCACTGTATCTTCAATAGGGGCTGAGTTGAAAAACTACAAACCTCAGATTTCCCACATCCTGGTTGGATTTTTTCCCAGGTTTTTGCCTGCCATATGAGTTCTGTTATACTCACAGACATCATTCAAACAGTTTTAGAAAATTCAGAGTGTTTTCTATCCAATAGTATGCATATATCAGCATCTGGGACTGAGTAGCAGGCAGTTTACTCTGGGCACGCTTTTCATCCAAAAGTTAAGATGCTGCCCCCTATCCCAATGAAGATAAGAGGACAGCTGACCTCCAATGGAGGATAATACATGGAGCTATAGCCACCAATATCTATCTGGTACACCTGGATCCTACTGTTGGGGAGGGCTGTCCATTATGTGCTGAGTTTGAAACTCTGGCACATTTGTTTTTACAGTGTCCCAGGTTGGTCGGGATGATTGACCTGATCACCAATTAGTTCTCAGCGTTGGGAGCGTTCTCTTCCCAACTGTAAATATTTGGGCCAAAGTACAGGTTTAGTCAAAAGGGTGTAGTTGTGTTGCTTAATTTTGTGTTAGGGGCAGTAAAATTAACGATATGGAAGACCCGAAAGAACAGTATTCGGGGACAGGTGTCTGTGGATGTAGTGTGAATGCTGGAGGGAATGTTGGCAGCGAGACTAAGGGTTGAGTTTGCCTATTATAAACTTGTCAACAATATTGATCTGTTTATGAGTATATGGGGTATTCAAAGGCTGTTATGTTTAGTTACTGTGGAGGAGGAATTGGAGTTGTGCTTTTAATTGATGTGTAACTATGGTTTTGTTTGAGTATTTATTGCGTGGTGGGCTCCCAGACCCAATAAAGATTATTTAAAACTCTCTCTCTCTCTCTCTGTCTCTCTCTTTATGTCTCTGTCTCTCTCTTTATGTCTCTGTCTCTCTTTATGTCTCTGTCTCTCTCTTGCTCTCTGTCTCTCCGTCTCTGCCTATTTCTTTCTTTCTCTCGCTCTCTCCCTCTCTCTCTCTCTGTGTGTCTCTTTCTCTCTTTCTGTACCTCTCTCTCTTTCTGTCGCTCGCTCTCTCTCTGTCTCTGACTCTCTCTTTCTCCCTCTCTGTCTCTCTCTCTCTTTCACTCACGCACACATGTATGCTCAACCTAACAAGCACAGTCACCAAAACACAACACATACAGGCAGTTGCCTGTGGATGGGGTTTGGCTGTAATTGATGGGTGCAGTAATTGTTTAAGTGTTGAGAATAGTGAGGTCCGAATCGCTCTGGAGGATCCAGGGCCCATTACAGGGGGAGATCATGGCTGGGGGGTGAAAATAAAGGCCTACTGGCTAACAAACCAAAGCATCCTTCTTCAGGTTTGGCACCCCACTTCTCTCATCTCACTCTTTCTTACTTGTTTACTCTTTCAAGTCTCTCATGTTCACCCTGAGCTCTCTTTTTCCTCATTGATATTCACTCTCTCTTCCTCTCTCTCTCGCTTGATCCCCCCTTCTCTGTCCATGTCTATATATCTCTCTCTGTCTGTCTCTCCCCCGTCACCCCACACTCCCACTCTCTCCTCAGACCCAGGACGTCCCACAGTGCGATGGACCAAGAGGCTGGTGTTGGTCTGGGTTACGGTCTTGCCACCTCCATGGGTGGTCCTGGTTCATTTTTTTGCTGTGCTGTTGGTACATTTTAGAGAGCTTGGTTTTTCTAGCATGTCTCTCCATGCTGGCCAAAGCCTGAGGGATGCTGCCTATTTTCTTTTGCATGCTTGTACATCTGCAGGCTGTTGAGGAGATAAAGAAGGAAGAAGAGAGAGATGGGGGGAGCGGGAGAAGAGGAGTGAGAGCGAGAGAGATCAGGACACAATGAGAGACTGAGAGAGAGAGAGATGGAAGAGCACATAGAAAGGGAGAAAGAGGGATGGTGATAAAGACCTGTTATTATAATTCAAGTGACATTTTCTACCGTGTTAGTCTAGAACTACAATGTTTCAGCCCACCTTGCCTGACATCCGTAAATTGTGGTTTGTTGCCATAGCCCTCCCACACATGTTGATGGGTGCATGATTTATGCTACAGTTTGACAGCTTTTTTAATGTCATGTACACATCCATATTTCCATCCGCGGACACGCTGTCCTCTCTGGTTCTCACGATCCTCCTAATAAATTGTGTCTGAGCAAACAGCGTTTCCCCAAAGGGTGTGTTCTGTCTGGATCAAACAGTCTCAGTCATCACTGCCTTATGGGCTGTTCTCTTTAACAGCTGAAGATATAGTTAATTATTATATTGTTAATATTGTTCATTATTTGGATTGATCAAAAGATAAAGGATCTGGTTATAAGTCACATCAAAGTATGTGGATTATTCTGAATCTGTGAATGTATTTACAACTCTTGAAGGAATATTTGTTTTCATAATATATTTCCCGGCGATCTTTTGTTTTACAGTCCTGTTTCAGCTGGTATGGTAACAATGAGTACTTTCTGGTACTGTTCCCGCAAATAATTTGACAGGGTTTGTTACTACTTTGTAACAAATGGGACGTAACAATGACTGTTTGACTAAATCCCGATTATACCCTAGAGGGTAGTGAATTAGTCATTTTGAAATAATTAGCATTTTACCATGTCATCTCTAGGTCAGCACCAGGTCAACAGCAAGCTTTAATTCAAATAAAATGGGACCATATTTTCTTAAATTGAATCGAATTATTTCAAATGTAAACTCTTCCATTCAGACTGATAACTATACCCTCTGTTTAGCCTGTACTCTGAGATGGGGAGCACAGTGCAACATCTTCAAATCCCCAGGTGTGTGAGGACAGTGTTTAGCGTGACGCATGTGGAAGCAGCTGTTAGGGGAGGGGGTTCTTGTGAGCACAGAGGTCAGGACACATCCACACAGCTATGCAGGAAACCAGGTTGGACAGTCCACCACTGTGTGTGTGTAGGTGTATGTTTGTGTGTAAGTGCCTACATGCTTGCCTGTGATTAAATGTGTGTGGAGAGAGATACTTCAGTCGGTTCACATTATCACAGAAAGGTTTCAAGTGGTCATCTGGAGTTTATCGTGACACACACAAACAATCATAAAGAGGTCTATAGGGGTCAATATGTAGTCAAGGGAGTAAAAGCTGACCGTTCTCTTTTGAAACACAGTTATATGCCTTATTGGCATGTTTGCACTGTAAGTCCAGAGCCTGATTGAATGTGTTGGTCAGTTGGTCAGTTTGTCTCATGGTAATCTTGGGTCAAATGTCAACGTATAGTTCACGTTCCAGGCCAAGTACATTGCAGATGCATGCCAGATCTCACAACGCCTAGATAGGTGTTTAACATATCAGCAATCTACATCATATGGCATGGAAATCTGTGCAGTCGATGACGTGGTATACAACCTGGAACGCACCAGGTATCTTTTATCAATACATTATCTAAGATATCGTCAATGGTGAAAGACAGAACCTGGTCGCATGCTGGACCCTGGTGTTGAGAAATTGGAGTATAATGTTATAACCTACTCTCCCTCTGCCAACACAGTTATAAGGTTGATATAACCTACTCTCCCTCTGCCAACACAGTTATAAGGCTGATATAAACTACTCTCCCTCTGCCAACACAGTTATAAGGCTGATATAACCTACTCTCCCTCTGCCAACACAGTTATAAGGCTGATATAACCTACTCTCCCCCAACACAGTTATAAGGCTGATATAACCTACTCTCCCACCAAAACAGTTATAAGGCTGATATAACCTACTCTCCCACCAAAACAGTTATAAGGCTGATATAACCTACTCTCCCCAAAACAGTTATAAGGCTGATATAACCTACTCTCCCACCAAAACAGTTATAAGGCTGATATAACCTACTCTCCCCAAAAACAGTTATAAGGCTGATATAACCTACTCTCCCCAAAACAGTTATAAGGCTGATATAACCTACTCTCCCCCAAAACAGTTATAAGGCTGATATAACCTACTCTCCCCAAAACAGTTATAAGGCTGATATAACCTACTCTCCCCCAAAACAGTTATAAGGCTGATATAACCTACTCTCCCCCAAAACAGTTATAAGGCTGATATAACCTACTCTCCCCAAAACAGTTATAAGGCTGATATAACCTACTCTCCCCCAAAACAGTTATAAGGCTGATATAACCTACTCTCCCCCAAAACAGTTATAAGGCTGATATAACCTACTCTCCCCCAAAACAGTTATAAGGCTGATATAACCTACTCTCCCCAAAAACAGTTATAAGGCTGATATAACCTACTCTCCCCAAAACAGTTATAAGGCTGATATAACCTACTCTCCCCCAAAACAGTTATAAGGCTGATATAACCTACTCTCCCCAAAACAGTTATAAGGCTGATATAACCTACTCTCCCCCAAAACAGTTATAAGGCTGATATAACCTACTCTCCCACCAAAACAGTTATAAGGCTGATATAACCTACTCTCCCCAAAACAGTTATAAGGCTGATATAACCTACTCTCCCACCAAAACAGTTATAAGGCTGATATAACCTACTCTCCCCCAAAACAGTTATAAGGCTGATATAACCTACTCTCCCCCAAAACAGTTATAAGGCTGATATAACCTACTCTATCCCAAAACAGTTATAAGGCTGATATAACCTACTCTATCCCAAAACAGTTATAAGGCTGATATAACCTACTCTCCCCAAAACAGTTATAAGGCTGATATAACCTACTCTCCCCCAAAACAGTTATAAGGCTGATATAACCTACTCTCCCCAAAACAGTTATAAGGCTGATATAACCTACTCTCCCCCAAAACAGTTATAAGGCTGATATAACCTACTCTCCCCCAAAACAGTTATAAGGCTGATATAACCTACTCTCCCCAAAACAGTTATAAGACTGATATAAACTACTCTCCCCCAAAACAGTTATAAGGCTGATATAACCTACTCTCCCCAAAACAGTTATAAGACTGATATAACCTACTCTCCCCCAAAACAGTTATAAGGCTGATATAACCTACTCTCCCCCAAAACAGTTATAAGGCTGATATAACCTACTCTCCCCAAAACAGTTATAAGGCTGATATAACCTACTCTCCCCAAAACAGTTATAAGGCTGATATAACCTATTCTACCCCAAAACAGTTATAAGGCTGATATAACCTACTCTCCCCCAAAACAGTTCTGAGGCTGATATAACCTACACTCCCCAACACAGTTATAAGTCTAATATAACCTACTCTCCCCCAAAACAGTTCTGAGGCTGATATAGCCTACCCAACACAGTTATAAGGCCAATATAACCTACTCTCCCCAACACAGTTATGAGGCTGATATAATCTACCCAACACAGTTATAGGGCTAATATAACCTATTCTCCCTAAAACAGTTCTGAGGCTGATGTAACCTACTCTCCCCCCAACCTACCAAACACAGTTATAAGGCTGATATAACCTACCCAACACAGTTATAAGGCTGATATAACCTACTCTCTCCCCAACATAGTTCTGAGGCTGATATAACCTTTTTTATCCAACACAGTTCTGAGGCTGATATAACCTTCCCAACACAGTTATAAGGCTGATATAACCTACTCTCCCCCCAACACAGTTATAAGGCTGATATAACCTACTCTCCCCCCAACACAGTTATAAGGCTGATATAACCTACCCAACACAGTTATAAGGCTGATATAACCTACCCAACACAATTATAAGGCTGATATAACCTACTCTCCCCCAACACAGTTATGAGGCTGATATAACCTACTCTCCCCCCAACACAGTTATGAGGCTGATATAACCTACTCTCCCCCCAACACAGTTATGAGGCTGATATAACCTACCCAACACAATTATAAGGCTGATATAACCTACCCAACACAATTATAAGGCTGATATAACCTACTCTCCCCCAACACAGTTATAAGGCTGATATAACCTACCCAACACAGTTATAAGGCTGATATAACCTACCCAACACAATTATAAGGCTGATATAACCTACTCTCCCCCAACACAGTTATGAGGCTGATATAACCTACTCTCCCCCCAACACAGTTATGAGGCTGATATAACCTACTCTCCCCCAACACAGTTATGAGGCTGATATAACCTACCCAACACAGTTATGAGGCTGATATAACCTACCCAACACAGTTCTGAGGCTGATATAACCTACTCTCCCCCAACACAGTTATGAGGCTGATATAACCTACCCAACACAGTTCTGAGGCTGATATAACCTACTCTCCCCCCCAACACAGTTATGAGGCTGATATAACCTACCCAACACAGTTATAGGGCTAATATAACCTATTCTCCCCAAAACAGTTCTGAGGCTGATATAACCTACTCTCCCCCTAACACAGTTATGAGGCTGATATAACCTACTCTCCCCCTAACACAGTTATGAGGCTGATATAACCTACTCTCCCCCTAACACAGTTATGAGGCTGATATAATCTACCCAACACATGTATAAGGCTGATATAACCTACTCTCCCCCAAAACAGTTCTGAGGCTGATATAACCTTTTTTATCCAACACAGTTCTGAGGCTGATATAACCTACCCAACACATTTCTGAGGCTGATATAACCTACCCAACACAGTTATAAGGCTGATATAACCTACTCTCTCCCCAACACAGTTCTGAGGCTGATATAACCTACCAAACACAGTTATAAGGTTGATATAGCCTACTCTCCCCCCAACAGTTATGAGGCTGATATAACCTACCAAACACAGTTATAAGGTTGATATAGCCTACTCTCCCCCCAACAGTTATGAGGCTGATATAACCTACCAAACACAGTTATAAGGTTGATATAGCCTACTCTCCCCCAACATAGTTATGAGGCTGATATAACCTACCCAACACAGTTCTGAGGCTGATATTACCTACTCTCCCCCAACACAGTTCTGAAGCTGATATAACCTACTCTCCCCCCAACATAGTTATGAGGCTGATATAACCTACCCAACACAGTTATGAGGCTAATATAACCTACTCTCCCCCCAACATAGTTATGAGGCTGATATAACCTACCCAACACAGTTATGAGGCTAATATAACCTACTCTCCCCCCAACATAGTTATGAGGCTGATATAACCTACTCTCCCTCTTCCAACACAGTTATGAGGCTGATATAACCTACTCTCCCCCAACATAGTTATGAGGCTGATATAACCTACCCAACACAGTTCTGAGGCTGATATTTCCTACTCTCCCCCAACACAGTTCTGAAGCTGATATAACCTACTCTCCCCCCAACATAGTTATGAGGCTGATATAACCTACCCAACACAGTTATGAGGCTGATATTTCCTTCTCTCCCCCAACACAGTTATGAGGCTGATATAACCTACTCTCCCTCTTCCAACACAGTTCTGAGGCTGATATTTCCTACTCTCCCCCCAACATAGTTATGAGGCTGATATAACCTACTCTCCCTCTTCCAACACAGTTATGAGGCTGATATAACCTACTCTCCCCCAACATAGTTATGAGGCTGATATAACCTACCCAACACAGTTCTGAGGCTGATATTTCCTACTCTCCCCCAACACAGTTCTGAAGCTGATATAACCTACTCTCCCCCCAACATAGTTATGAGGCTGATATAACCTACCCAACACAGTTATGAGGCTGATATAACCTACTCTCCCTCTTCCAACACAGTTCTGAGGCTGATATTTCCTACTCTCCCCCAACACAGTTCTGAAGCTGATATAACCTACTCTCCCTCTTCCAACACAGTTATGAGGCTGATATAACCAACCCAACACTGTTATAAGGTTGATATAACCTACTCTCCCCCCAAAACAGTTCTGAGGCTGATATAACCTACCCAACACAGTTATAAGGCTGATATAACCTACTCTCCCCCCAAAACAGTTATGAGGCCGGTATAACCTACTCTCCCCCAACACAGTTATGAAGCTGATATAACCTACCCAACACAGTTAAGAGGCTGATATAACCTTCTCTCCCTCAACACAGTTAATTGGCTGATACAACCTTCTCTCCCCCAACACAGTTATGATGCACGCACGCACGCACACACACACACACACACACACACACACACACACACACACACACACACACACACACACACACACACACACACACACACACACACCTAGAGGTAATATTGCATTTTACATTTACATAGACATTTCAGTCATTTAGCGGACCTCTTGTCCAGAGCGATTTCCAGTTAGTGCATTCATCTTAAGATGAACCACATATCACAGGCATAAAAAGTGATTTTTTTTCTCAATAACTTAGCTAGAAGGGGGCAGAGATAGAAGGGGTCTCTTGGCCGAACGGTACGCGGTTTGGCGTGTAGGGTTTGAGCATAGTCTGAAGTTAGGGATGGGCAGTTCCTCTTGCTGTTCCATAGGGAAGCACCATGATCTTGTAGAGGATGAGAGGAGCATGTAACTGCTTTGATGTTTTCAGAGAAAGACAGGGTGTTGTCCAGGGTCATCTCACGGTTCTTTGCACTCTGGGAGGGCAACAATGTGGAGTTGTCAACCATGATGGAGAGATCTTTGAGCGGGCAGGCCTTTCCTGGGAGGAAGAGGAGTTTCGTCTTGTTGAGTTTGCACCCGCATCTTAGCCGGATCAACAGGTTCCCACGCCTTAGCAGAGGTGACCGGTCCGCTCCTGATCCACGGGATCATCATCTTGGTTGGCATCCTGCAGCTGGAGCCGCTCGTCGGGGAGGGGGTACTGACACGTGTGCTCCCTCTACAGCTTCTAGGTCAACAGGCTGCTCGTTTATGGCGCACACCTGTCACCAGCATTACGCGCATTTGCGCATAACGATACTCACCTGGACTCCATCACCTCCTTGATTAAATGCCCTTTAAATGTCACTCCCTTTGGTTTCTTCCCCAGTCATCATTGTTTCTTTCATGTCGGTCCGCTGTTTGTGTTTCCTGTTTTGTTAATTTATTAATTAAATGTATTCACTCCCTGAACTTGCTTCCCGACTCTCAGCATACTCGTTATACACTCTCCATCCACTTCATTCGTCACAGAGAGAGAGCTTTTTCTGCTGTGCTCTCTCTTTGATCCTGTAAAATTCCTACTGGAACTGCATGAAGATGCCCTGCACCATTACTGTCCCAGACTTATACATGTTGACAGAGGTTGCTTCAATTTCCTCAATGTCAGGTATTCTGAGTTTCCACACTGGGCCAAAACCCTCTCTCTTGACATGGGGTAGTGTGCTCTTACAGCACTGTGCTATGCCAAAGGATGGTGTGCTTACATTCTTTGTAGCAGTCAGCAAATATTGTCTCTGGGTTGTCCTTGAAGAGCTTCTTTTTGTACTTATTCCTTATAGTGTTATTTTTTATATCCGAGGGGTACTGTACTGTGATGAAATCTGCCCATGGATACACCATGGCGCAGGGGGCTTCAATGGCTTCTGCATTTGGGTGGGAGAGGCTGTGGAACTCTGCTGCCATTGTTAGGCTCAAGAGTTTTCACACCTCTCACTTCACACTTCAGTGCTAAGTTGCAGCCTGGTCTGTCCAAGCAGCTTGGTAGCTTAGTAACCTTATAATTTGAGCTTTATATAGCAAAATGACCTAGAGATTATTGTCTTTTACTTTTGGGCTTCAGAAGTTGTTTTAGACTAAACATTACTCACTCATTTTGTGTTGAGTGTTATTTCCAGGTTTCCGCTGTGCTTCTTCTGCATGTTTTGCTTTGTTAGAGGTTTTTTCATGATAGTCCTTGGTAGTAAGAATCCATTGAGGAAATACTGCCCATAATTTGGTTTGAAAGTTTTGATGTAGGAAGAAAATACAAGTTTATCTACATTTAGATAACTATAATTATATTATTTTCAGAAGAACTCAAGAACCCATGAACTCATGATCCATACCCTCTCTCTCTCTCCCTCTCCCACTCTCTGTGGTGTTATATGGAGGTCTGGGTCAGGGGGTGACAGTGTAACCAGGTGTCAGCTAGATTTACAGCACAACAGAGGAGAGGCGCAGAGGAGGGAGGACCTCTAAATGGTTTACATCACACACGACCCTCCCATCCTCTCTCTCTCACTCCCTTCTTCCATTCATCATTATCTTCCTTTCTCACTCATGTCCTTCCCTACCTTCTCTCCATCATCTTTCTATCTAACAGTCTTCAGTCCTCCCTACCCTTATCCTTCCTTCCCTCTACTTCTCCTCTAAATATCCGCCACCATTGTTGCAACCCCTACTGCGAGTCAGTTCAACCTCTCTTTTGTATCATCTGAGATTCCTCAAGATTGGAAAGCTGCCGCAGTCATCCCCCTCTTCAAAGGGGGAGACACTCAAGACCCAAACTCTTACAGACCTATATCCATCCTGCCCTGCCTTTCTAAAGTCTTTGAAAGCCAAGTTAACCTCTTGATGCTATGGGGGCGCTATTTCATTTTTGGATGAAAAACGTTCCCGTTTTAAACAAGATATTTTGTCAGAAAAAGATGCTCGACTATGCATATAATTGATAGCTTTCGAAAGAAAACACTCTGACGTGTCCAGAACTACCAAGATATTCTCTGTGCGTGCCCTAGAACGTGAGCTTCAGGCAAAACCAAGATGAGACGGCATCCAGGAAATGAGCAGGATTTTTGAGGCTCTGTTTTCCATTGTCTCCTTATATGGCTGTGAATGCGAGAGGAGTGAGTCAACCCTTTCTGTCGTTTCCTCAAGGTGTCTGCAGCATTGTGATGTATTTGTAGGCAGATCATTGGAAGATTGACCATAAGAGACCACATTTACCAGGTGTCCGCCCGGTGTCCTGCGCCGAAATTGGTGCGCAAAAGTCAGCTGCCAGTATTTTTCCATGGGATTCAGAGAGGAAAGCAAGCTTCCACGAACGATATATCAATGAAGAGATATGTGAAAAAACTCCTTGAGGATTGATTCCAAACAACGTTTGCCATGTTTCGGTCGATATTATGTAGTTAATTCGGAAAAAGTTTGACGTTGTAGGTGACTGAATTTTCGGTTCGTTTCGGTAGCCAGATGCAATGTAGAAAACGGAACGATTTCTCCTACACACAGACGCTTTCAGGAAAAACTGCGCATTTGGTATGTAACTGAGAGTCTCCTCATTGAAAACATCAGAAGCTCTTCAAAGGTAAATTTCATTTTATTTATTTGGTTATCTGGTTTTTGTGAAAATGTTGCGTGCTAAATGCTACTCAAAATGGTATGCTAGCTTTGCATACTCTTACACAAATTAGTCAATTTCTATGGTTCAAAAGCATATTTTGAAAATCTGAGATGACAGTGTTGTTAAGAAAAGGCTAAGCTTGAGAGCAGACGCATTATTTTCATTTTATTTGCGATTTTCAGAAATCGTTAACGTTGCGTTATGCTAATGAGCCTGAGGCTTTAGTCACGATCCCGGATCCGGGATGGGGAGTTCCAAGAGGTAACAAACAGATCACCGACCATTTTGAATATCACTGTACCATCTCCGCTATGCAATCCGGTTTCTAAGCTGGTCAAGAGTACATCTCAGCCACGCTCATGGTCCTAAACGATAACATAATCGCCATCGATAAAATACAGTGCTGTGCAGCATTCTTCATCGACCTGGTTCACTAACTACATCTCAGATAGAGTTCAGCGTGTCAAATCGGAGAACCTGTGGTCCATACCTCTGGCAGTCTCTATGGGGGTGCCATGGGGTTCAATTATCGAGACGACTCTTTTGTCGGTATATATCAATGATGTCGCTCTAGCTGCGGGTGATTCTTTGATCCACCTCTACGCAGACGACACCATTATGTATACATCTGGCCCTTCTTTGGACACTGTGTTAACAAACCTCCAAATGAGCTTCAATGCCATACAACACTCCTTCCGTGGCCTCCAAGTGCTCTTAAATGCTAGCAAAACTAAATGCGAGCTCTTCAACCGATAACTGCCTGCACCCGCCCGAATAATTTTGCACGCCCAATTTTTCAGTTTTTTATTTGTTAAAAAAAGTTTGAAATATCCAATAAATGTCGTTCCACATCATGATTGTGTCCCACTTGTTGTTGATTCTTCACAAACAAATACAGTTTTATATCTTTATGTTTGAAGCCTGAAATGTGGCAAAAAATCGCAAAGTTCAAGGGGGCCGAATACTTTCGCAAGGCACTGTATATTTCACTGGTCATCCCCAAAGCCAACACCTACTCTGGATGCCTTTCCTTCCAGTTCTCTGCTGCCAATGACTGGAAAGAATTGCAAAAATCACTGAAGTTGGAGACATATCTCCCTCACTAAGCATCTGCTGTCAGAGCAGCTTACCGATCTCTCCTTCTCTCTCTCCCTCCGTCCTTCCATGTAGAGCAGTGCAGTCTGCCATAGGGGCCTGGGTCTCTGGGTCTAGGTCTCTGGTTCTCTGGGCCTGGTTCTCTGGGTTTCTGGGTCTGGAGCTGGGCCTAGCTATCACATGCTGTCAAAACACTGTGCCTGGCAAGCCTTGAACGGAGCCAAGCGCTGGAGGATGAGAGTACGGGAGCGCTCCAGTGTGTGTGTGCTGGCCTGGGCGTTTCTCTCACTAGGACGAGCTCTGGGGGCTACAGCCCAACACTACAAACTTAGGAAAAAAAGTGCTTTCTAGAACCTAAAAACGTTCTTTAGCTGTCCCCATAGGAGAACCCTTTGAAAAACCCTTTGAAAAACCCTTTTTGGGACCAGGTCTGTGGAAAGGGTTCTACATGGAACTCAAAAGAGTTCTAACTGGAACCAAAAAGGGTTCTCTTTTGGGGACAGCTGAATAACACTTTTGGAACCTTTTTTTGTAGAGAGGTCTCACCAGAAACCCCACAGCGATAGGGGCTACAGCCAAACACTAGAGAGGTCTCTCCAGAAACCCCACAGCAATAGGGGCTACAGCCAAACACTAGAGAGGTCTCACCAGAAACCCCACAGCGATAGGGGCTACAGCCAAACACTAGAGAGGTCTCACCAGAAACCCCACAGTGATAGGGGCTACAGCCAAACACTAGAGAGGTCTCAACAGAAACACCACAGCGATAGGGGCTCCAGCCAAACACTAGAGGTCTCACCAGAAACCCCACAGCGATAGGGGCTACAGCCAAACACTAGAGAGGTCTCACCAGAAACCCCACAGCGATAGGGGCTACAGCCAAACATTAGAGAGGTCTCTCGAGAAACCCCACAGCGAAAGGGGCTACAGCCAAACACTAGAGAGGTCTCTCCAGAAACCCCACAGCGATAGGGGCTACAGCCAAACACTAGAGAGGTCTCACCAGAAACCCCACAGCGATAGGGGCTACAGCCAAACACTAGAGAGGTCTCAACCGGAAACCCCACAGCGATAGGGGCTACAGCCAAACATTAGAGAGGTCTCTCGAGAAACCCCACAGCGAAAGGGGCTACAGCCAAACACTAGAGAGGTCTCTCCAGAAACCCCACAGCGATAGGGGCTACAGCCAAACACTAGAGAGGTCTCACCAGAAACCCCACAGCGATAGGGGCTACAGCCAAACACTAGAGAGGTCTCACCAGAAACCCCAAAGCGATAGGGGCTACACCCAAACACTAGAGAGGTCTCACCAGAAACCCCACAGCGATAGGAGCTACAGCCAAACACTAGAGAGGTCTCTCCAGGCCTTGTGTTAACCATTGCAAAGCCATACCGCCCTACCCTGCCCTGCCTTGGCTCCTCCTTATGTGTCTATTACCTTTGTATCCTTCTATCTCTTTTTCTCTCTTGTTTTGTCTTCAACTCTCTCTTTATAACTATATCAATAAAGGACCACACACATCGCACAAAATGTTGATCTGCAGTTCTTCTGCCTATAGTTCGGAGCACTGTTTTACGGACCACCCACAGGTGGACATCTGACTGCTGACATTTTTGTACGATTCTGCACTCAGTTCATAAATTACTGCCAGCACCCTGTTCAGAGGTGCTGAGTACTCTCGGCTGGCAAAAGCTTTTGGTCTCGCTCTCTCTCGCTCTCTCACTCTTGGGTTATGTGTTTGTCTTCCTTTGTTTTCTATTTACATGATTGGCTGCTGTTTGTATGCTGAAATTCCCTCTAACTGACTTTTTCTCTCTCTTTCTTCCTCTCTCCCTTCCCCTTCCTCTCTCCCTCCACCCTTTCTCTTTTTATTACAAAGTGGGAACAAGACTGAGAACACACAACCAGACCTGATGTGTCTCCACCATCAGAGAAGGCTCCTTTGAAAGCGGGTAGAAAAGAACAGCAGTGTTTTTTGTCAAAACAGTCGTTTTATCGTTCAAGGAGCTAAGCATTACTGGTTGGCAGGAGAAATGACAAAACAGGGAAAGGTGGAGGGAAGAAAGTAGGGAGGGAGGGAAGGGTGCATGGGAGAAAAAGAAAGAGTACAAATATTATAGTGTGGGGGACAGAGATAGATAGATAGATAGATAGATAGATAGATAGATAGATAGATAGATAGATAGATAGATAGATAGATAGATAGATAGATAGATAGATAGAGAGAGAGAGAGAGAGAGAGAGAGAGAGAGAGAGAGAGAGAGAGAGAGAGAGAGAGAGAGACAGAACCAGACAAGAACCTGACTCCCTCAGCACACAGGGGAACAAACACCTGCCTGCAGGTGACAACATTCCATCCCCTATATGCCCCCCTTGGCACAACTATGACAACATAACCAAAAAAAACGGCTCACAACTCCTGCAGCTCTGTCACAAGCTCTGTCGCAAGCTGTCCTATGGTAGGTACACATATAGCTCATCTCTTGGCAGTAGTACTGTAGACTACTTTATCACTGACCTCAACCCAGAGTCTCTCAGTGTTCACAGTCAGCCCACTGACACCCCTATCAGACCACAGCAAAATCACAGTCTACATGAACAGAGAAATACTCAATCATGAGGCATCAAAGCCAAAGGAACTGAGTAACATTAAGAAATATTATAGATGAAAGGAATGCAGTTTGGAAACATACCAAAAAACATTTAAGCAACAACAAATTCAATCCCTTTTAGACAATTTCCTTGGTAAAACGTTCCACTGTAATAGTGAAGGTATAAACTTGGCAGTAGAAAATCTTAACAGTATATTTGACCTATCAGCTTCCCTATCAAATCTAAAAATCTCAAATAGAAAACCGAAGAAAATGAACAACAATGACAAATGGTTTGATGAAGAATGCAAAAATCTAAGAAAGAAATTGAGAAACCTGTCCAACCAAAAACATAGAGAGCCGGAAAACCTGAGTCTATGCCTTCACTATGGTGAATCACTTAAATAATACAGAAATACACTACAGAAAAAGAAGGAACAGCACGTCAGAATTCAGCTCAGTGTAGTTGAAGAATCCATAGACTCTAATCACTTCTGGGAGAATCGGAAAACACTAGACAAACAACAACACGAAGAGTTATCTGTCCAAAATGGAGATGTATAGGTTAACCACTTCTCCAATCTTTTGGGCTCTAAAACAAAGAACAAAGAGCAAAAACATATACAGGATCAAATACAAATCTTAGAATCAACTATTAAAGACTACCAGAACCCACTAGATACTCCAATTACCTTGAATGAGCTACAGGACAAAATAAAAACACTCCAACCCAAAAAGGCACATGGTGTTGATGGTATCCTTATTGAAATGATCAAATATACAGACAACAAATTCCAATTGGCTATACTAAAACTCTTTAACATCACCCTTAGCTCTTGCATCTTCCCCAATATTTGGAACCAAGGACTGATCACCCAAATCCAGAAAAGTGGAGACATAATTGACCCCAATAACTACCGTGGAGTATGCGTCAACAGCAACCTTGGTTAAATCCCCTGCATTATCATTAACAGCAGACTCATACATTTCCTCAATGAGAACAATGTACTGAGCAAATGTCAAATTGGCTTTTTACCAAATTACCGTACAACAGACCATGTATTCAACCTGCACACCCTAATTGACAAACAAACAAACCAAAACAAAGGCAAAGTCTTCTCATGCTTTGTTGATTTCAAAAAAGCCTTCGACTCAATTTGGCATGAGGGTCTGCTATACAAATTGATGGAAAGTGGTATTGGGGGTAAAACATACAACATTCTAAAATCCATGTACACAAACAACAAGTGTGTGGTTAAAATAGGCAAAAAACACACACATTTCTTCCCACATGGCCGTGGGGTGAGACATGGATGCATCTTAAGCCACACCCTCTTCAACATATATATCAACAAATTTGCGCGGGCAATAGAAAAGTCTGCAGCACCCGGCCTCACCCTACTGGAATCTGAAGTCAAATATCTACTGTTTGCTGATAATCTGGTGCTTCTGTCACCAATCATGGAGGGCCTACAGCAGCACCTAGATATTCTGCACAGATTCTGCCAGACCTGCGCCCTGACAGTAAATCTCAGTAAGACTAAAATAATGGTTTTCCAAAAAAGGTCCAGTCACCAGGACTACAAATACAAATTCCATCTAGACACCGTTGCCCTAGAGCACAAAAAAAACTATACATAACTTGGCCTAAACATCAGCGCCACAGGTAACTTCCACAAAGCTGTGAACGATCTGAGAGACAAGGCAAGAAGGGCATTCTATGCCATCAAAAGGAACATAAAATTCAACATATCAATTAGGATCTGGCTAAAAATACTTGAATCAGTCATAGAACCCACTGCCCTTTATGGTTGTGAGGTCTGGGGTCCGCTCACCAACCAAGATTTCACAAAATGGGACAAACACCAAATTGGGACTCTGCATGCAGAATTCTGCAAAAATATCCTCTGTGTACAATGTAGAACACCACATAATGCATTCCGAGCAGAATTAGGCTGATACGCACTAATTATCTAAATCCAGAAAAGAGACGTTAAATTCTACAACCACCTAAAAGGAAGCGATTCCCAAACCTTCCATAACAAAGCCATCACCTACAGATAGATGAACCTGGAGAAGAGTCCCCTAAGCAAGCTGGTCCTGGGGCTCTGTTCACAAACACAAACACATCCCACAGCACCCCAAGACAGCAGCACAATTAGACCCAAGCAAATCATGAGAAAACAAAAAGAGAATTTCTTGACACATTGGAAAGAATTAACAAAAAAACAGAGCAAACTAGAATGCTATTTGGACCTAAACAGAGAGTTCACAGTGGCAGAATACCTGACCACGGTGACTGACCCAAACTGAAGGAAAGCTTTGACTATGTACAGACTCAGAGAGCATAGCTTTGCCATTGAGAAAGGCCGCCGTAGGCAGACATGGCTCTCAAGAGAAGACAGGCTATGTACACTCTGCCCACAAAATGAGGTGGAAACTGAGCTGCACTTCCTAACCTCCTGCCCAATGTATGACCATATTAGAGACACATACAGTATTTCTCTCAGATTACACAAATCTACAAAGAATTTGAAAACAAACCCAATTTTGATCAAGACAGCAGCAGCAAGATGTCTGACCTGTTGCCACAAGAAAAGGGAAACCAGTGAAGAACAAACACCATTATAAATGCAACCCATATTTATGTTTATTTATTTTCCCTATGTACTTTAACCATTTGTACATTGTTACAACACTGTATGTGTACATAATATGACATTTGCAATGTCTTTATTGTTTTGAGAGAGAGAGAGAGAGAGAGAGAGACAGAGGGAGAGAGGGAGTATGAGAGAGGAAGAAATACAAACAGAGGGAAGGAGAGAGAAAGACAACTCCAGAATGCTTGACTCGAATCTTTACGTTTCTCCTCGTAAATGGTCGGGAGTCTTAACAAGAGCCATGCACATGTAATTGAATAATCAAAAAGTCGTAAGCATATACATGTAGGAGTGCTGCTTTGCCCCAAATTACCACGAGCACGTAGATCCAATTGCAGGTAGTAAAATACAAGCATATTTTACTTTGCAGAATCTCGTTTCACCTTGCGGGGATGCCCATGTGTTCCTGGATAATGAGAATGGTTTTATGGTTGTTATTGAGTTAGCCAGCTCTCTCTCTTTCTGCCTGCCTGCCTGCCTGCCCACCCTATAACAGTGGAATGGGGTATGTGGAGTGTGTGACGGGGGATTTGAGTGTGTGGGTTTGTGCGTGTGTGTGTGTATGTGTGTGTGTGTGTGCGTGCGTGCATGCGTGTGTGTGTGTGTGTGTGTTAAAATGTACCAGCAGGTGTGTGTGTTCAGTACGTATTCCTCTGAGGGGTCTAACCTTTTCAGGAGTGGACACAGTCCTCCTCAGCAGAAAATGAGCAGCCACCATTCCCACATCTAACATCTGGGCCTAGGTTTTAAAATGGGTTAACTTTATTTTAATAAAGTTATGTCGCATAGTGTACCTTTTTAACACGTGTGGACAGCTGCTTCTGATGGAGATAAAGTGCTGCTACTGGGACCCAGCAGGTCTCACAGGTGAACAGATGCTTCCACACATCACATTACAGCTTGGCCCCAGGCTTAAACCCATGACTCTGCACTTCTGGCTCCTCAGTCCAGCACAAACATTTAGCAGGAATTCAATAGCAGTGGATTTTACAGAGTAGTCTCTAAGTGTTTTCTCCCAGTCTGTTTATGCTGTATCAGAGGTGCCAATTGTGCTATGGCCGACACACCCTTTTGAGGGAGAATAACATATTGGATATATTTATTTTCGATAGTGACACAAATTTACGCTAATTCTAGATGAACACACTGTAGGGTGAGGCTTTGAATCTTAGAGCCAGGCAGCAAAGAGGCCTGGTGGTTAAGGCAACAAACCAATGACCATTGACCAACATACTGCTGGTCCAACTCCAACTGTTACGCCCTTGGAAGAAAATAAATTGGTGTGGTGAGGCACATACACGTACCGATAGGACGCATAGGGAGGGAGTAGCTCAGTTTTGTACCATCAAACTGTGATTATACTCTATGTAGAAGCCAGACAGCAAAGTTAAATTAAGCCTTTAAAATCAATAGATCAATATATCTCCAGGCAACCAGGAGCGCTTGAGAGGTCAGTCATATACAACAGCGAACCAATCTGTGGGTAAAGCTACACTGCGACTGGAACACAACAAGCCATGGATTCCCTTAGAGGATAAGAAAAAGCACAACATGGAGATGCAAATGAGAGCAACAACCAGCCCAGTTAGTAATGAGTAATCGGGAGGCTGGCATCTCTCCAAAGTGGTCAAGCGCAGTGAAACAGCTTTTTTGTCCATCGCCAAATTTACGGGGTACCCGCAATATGCTGCTTATGCCACTAGTCATGATTGGCTGAGATAATGAGTGGGCTGGACATGCCGAGAGATGAGTTTGGATTGGTCTACCGTACAGCAAGCTTCTGTCTGTTTGAGCTGGTCATTATGTGTAGGTAATCCTGTCTAAAGCTTAAGATGGTATGAACGATTCTGAATGGGTGAAGACAAACAAGAGCTCTCCAGTGGGTACCAAAACATTCAAAGGCCATTTCCTCAAAAGTGAGGTAACAAGTTTAACAACTTTCAAAGCATAATTACTTTCCCATTGTTCCTCGAATGCAGTGTTTGATATAACATTTTGTAGCTTTGTGTCTCTGCTCTTATCTAATGTAACACAATTTCAAATGTTGCTACACAAGACCAAATAAAGGCAGTCGGTCACAAATGGTAAGTGTGTGTTCGGGTGCGGTAGTCAGCCCAGGGTTCAGCTGTTGGATCAGTCTTGTGGCTTGGGAGTAGAGGCTGGCTTTGAGATAGGGGATCCGAGACTTGATGTTGACCCTCATTGTAGCGGATCCCTCTCCCCTGTGCGCCGGGCCCCTTTCAGGTAACAGGTGAGCTGAATCTGGACCCTTTCATCTGTAGCATCCCGGGTTGAGCTGAATCTGGACCCTTTCATCCGTGGCATCCCGGGTTGCAGGGTTCATCTAAATGGCTCCTATACACAACAAAAGAACATTGAGTTACATTTGAATTGCACAAGGTCTTACACAACAAGTCAAATTTTTTTACTTAAAAGTAACACAATGAATAATAGTTTTAAGAAAAAAAGTCAGTGTAACAGGCCTTATCCCCTTCACCAGTCCAGGTTGTGGCGATGGCAAGTTGGTTTAACAGAATGCAAGGTAGCTTCTGCAACACTGTTGACTTCAGGACACCTGAACTACAAATGTAAAAGTACAAGAAATGGCACACTATGTTAACATATTTCCCTCCTATATTTTATTCTCATTTATTGTGACATTCCGTAAAGACTGATTCAGTATTTACATGTAATACAAATGCCTTAAAATTCGAAGCTGAGGAATTTAGAACATGCTGCTGTCATGTCAGGTTACAATGTTCGTGACCACAGGGTAAAAGTTTAATGTCTCTTGCTCCTTCCCTAGAGTTCGGTGTCCTTGCTCAGCCTTGTCTCCAGTAGCTCCCTACAGGCCTTACCGGTTCCCCACCAATGATGTAAACTCACCCTTTTTACCCGAGGGAATAAAGCATTTGAGTTAAGAATTAACATCTTATGGCTGGGGGCAGTATTGAGGAGCTTGGATGAATAAGATGCCCAGAATAAACTGCCTGCTACTCAGTCCCAGAAGCTAAGATATGCATATTATTAGTATATTTTGATAGAAAACACTCTGAAGTTTCTAAAACTGTTTGAATGATGTCTGTGAGTATAACAGAACTCATATGGCAGGCAAAACCTGAGAAAACATCCAACCAGGATGTGGGAAATCTGAGGTTTATAGTGTTTCAACTCTTGGCCTATCAAATACACAGTGGGATATTGGTCATATTGCACTTCATAAGGCTTCCACTAGATGTCAACAGTCTTTATAACCTTATTTGATGCTTCTACTGTGAAGTGGGGGCGATTGAGAGGGGAATGAGTCAGAGGTCTGCCAGAGAGCCACGAGCTCTGTTCCATTCCATTTCTACAGACAAAGGAATTCTCCGGTTGGAACATTATTGAAGATTTATGTTAAAAACATCCTAAAGAATGATTCTATACTTCGTTTGACATGTTTCTACGACCTGTAATATAACTTTTTGATTTGTTTACCAAACGTGCTAACAAAAGGAGGTATTTGGACATAAATTATGAACTTTATTGAACAAATCAAACATTTATTGGGGATCTGGGATACCTGGGAGTGCATTCTGATGAAGATCATCAAAGGTCAGTGAATATTTATAATGCTATTTCTGACTTCTGTTGACTACACAACATGGCGGATATCTGTTTGGCTTGTTTTGGTCTCTGAGCGCTGTAATCAGATTATTGCATGGTTTGCAACACAGCGGTTGCATTAAGGAGCAGTTTATCTAAAGTTCCATATATAACACTTGCATTTTCATCAACATTTATGATGAGTATTTCTGTAAATTGATGTGGCTCTCTGCAAAATCTCCGGATGTTTTTGGAACTACTGAACATAACGCACTAATGTATACTGAGTTTTTTTTATATATGAACTTTATCGAACAAAACATATATGTATTGTGTAACATGAAGTCCTATTAGTGTCATCTGATGAAGATCAAATCAAATCAAATCAAATTTATTTGTCACATGCACATGGTTAGCAGATGTTAATGCGAGTGTAGCGAAATGCTTGTGCTTCTAGTTCCGACAATGCAGTAATAACCAACAAGTAATCTAACTAACAATTCCTTAACTACTGTCTTATACACAGTGTAAGGGGATAAAGAATATGTACATAAGGATATCTGAATGAGTGATGGTACAGAGCAGCATAGGCAAGATACAGTAGATGGTATCGAGTACAGTATATACATATGAGATGAGTATGTAAACAAAGTGGCATAGTTAAAGTGGCTAGTGATACATGTATTACATAAGGATGCAGTCGATGATATAGAGTACATTATATACGTATGCATATGAGATGAATAATGTAGGGTAAGTAACATTATATAAGGTAGCATTGTTTAAAGTGGCTAGTGATATATTTACATCATTTCCCATTCAATTCCCATTATTAAAGTGGCTGGAGTTGAGTCAGTGTCAGTGTGTTGGCAGCAGCCACTCAATGTTAGTGGTGGCTGTTTAACAGTCTGATGGCCTTGAGATAGAAGCTGTTTTTCAGTCTCTCGGTCCCAGCTTTGATGCACCTGTACTGACCTCGCCTTCTGCATGATAGCGGGGTGAACAGGCAGTGGCTCGGGTGGTTGATGTCCTTGATGATCTTTATGGCCTTCCTGTAACATCGGGTGGTGTAGGTGTCCTGGAGGGCAGGTAGTTTGCCCCCGGTGCTGCGTTGTGCAGACCTCACTACCCTCTGGAGAGCCTTACGGTTGAGGGCGGAGCAGTTGCCGTACCAGGCGGTGATACAGCCCGCCAGGATGCTCTCGATTGTGCATCTGTAGAAGTTTGTGAGTGCTTTTGGTGACAAGCCGAATTTCTTCAGCCTCCTGCGGTTGAAGTGGCGCTGCTGCGCCTTCTTCACGATGCTGTCTGTGTGAGTGGACCAATTCAGTTTGTCTGTGATGTGTATGCCGAGGAACTTAAAACTTTCATCAAAGGTTAGTGATTCATTTTATCTACAGTGCCTTGCGAAAGTATTCGGCCCCCTTGAACTTTGCGACCTTTTGCCACATTTCAGGCTTCAAACATAAAGATATAAAACTGTATTTTTTTGTGAAGAATCAACAACAAGTGGGACACAATCTTGAAGTGGAACGACATTTATTGGATATTTCAAACTTTTTTAACAAATCAAAAACTGAAAAATTGGGCGTGCAAAATTATTCAGCCCCCTTAAGTTAATACTTTGTAGCGCCACCTTTTGCTGCGATTACAGCCGAAAAACTTGACGGAAGATGGCGCGGTAGAACGGATGTGCCTGGGGGGTTATCTCTCTGTGAGGGGGCCCTGAGGATTCTCGGGGTCCATTTTGAGACCTCCGGCTCCTCAACGCTAAACTGGAACATGCGTATCGCAGTGGTACAGAGGAAGCTAGCAATGTGGAAGGCTAGGTATTTGCCTTTTGTGGGCAAAGTCCTGGTCCTAAAGGTGGATGTGTTGCCGTCTCTTTTGTTTTTGGCGTACATCTACCCATTGCCGGCTTGTCTGAGGAGGCCTCTAGTGAGGCTTATGTTTCAGTTTATGTGGAGTGGCAGGTGCGAGTGGGTCGCCAGGGCACGCATGATCTGTCCCATCGGGGAGGGAGGTAGAGGGGTACCACATTTCCCCCTCAAGCTGGACACAATGTTTGTTTATTTCTTGTTAACGGAGCTTGCTCATCCAGTGATACACCCGTCCGGTTACCTCCTGCGGGTGTTCTTCTCGTATCAGGCGAGAAGCGTAATGGTGTGGTCTAACACGGGTCCTCGGGCGGAACAGCTGCCGTGGCACTTTGGTCATGCGGCCAAGTGGCTGCGTGCGCACCCTGAGGTTGAAGTTGCCCGAGTAGGTTTAGATCACAGGCACCTGTACGAGGAGGTCAGAAAGGCAGGGAGTCCGGCGCCTGTAGTGGGCATCTCGGAAGTGGTCTGGGAGGGAGTGCAGGCACGGGGTCTGGACAACAGGCTCAAGGACCTGAATTGGTTGAGCCTCCATAAGTGCTTGCCGGTACGTTCCATCTTGTACCGGTATAGTTTGGTACAATCCCCACCTGTCCAAGATCCTCTTGTGGCAGGGAGGAGACTGTGCGCCATGTCTTTTGGGACTGTGCCTTTGCCGGAGTAGTATGGGCTAGGGCACTGGTGTTGTTAGGTTTGGTAAGAGGGGATTTTGTTTTGACGTGGGCCAGGTTAGAGAGAGGTGTAGGGAGAGTGAGAGGGACGGATAGGGACAGGTTTCTGCTCTGGCTTCTCATGAGTCTCTTTAAACGGGGGCTGTGGGAAGCCAGGCAGAACATGGTGAAGACAGGGAGAGATTGGGCGGTGGAAGGGATAGTGAGGAGGGTGGAAGGAGATTTGAGGGGGAGGATGAAGAGGGAGGAGAGGAAGTGGGGGCAGCATGCTGCTCGGGAGAGGTGGAAGGGGGGTTTTGGGCTGGGTGTCATTTAGATTTATATGGGGATAGATTAGGGACGGGGAGATAGGGAAAGGTATTTGGTAGGGTGACTGGGAGGGAAGATGCTCCCCTGAGATTTTGTTTGGGGTTTATGTTTATTTAAATTAGTTTAATTAAAATACCATCTTTTGAGTATGTATGAAAATTAAGAGTTGTAAAGAATGAATGGTATTGCAGATAATAAATTATTTTTTATAAAAAAAATAAAATAGGCTCAGTCACTTTGGATTTTCTTTTTTCCTTGTTTTGGAAGAGAAGAGAACGTGAGACGGGTGCGCCCACTTGTTGTTGATTCTTCACAAATACAGTTTTATATCTTTATGTTTGAAGCCTGAAATGTGGCAAAAGGTCGCAAAGTACAAGGGGGCTGTCATGAACCTCGCCGAGGATGGTGCCTCTTCCTGTTCGGGCGGGGCTCGGCGGTCGTCGTCGCCGGCCTATTAGCTGCCATCGATTCCCTTTCCGTTTGTTTTGGTAATTGGGTAATTGGGTACACCTGTTTTGTATTAGGGTTTGTTTGTAGGTTATTTAAGGGCACTAGGCCCGCTGGGTATTTGTGCGGGCTTGTTTTTTGTTACTCTGTGTTGGATGGTGTTATTTTGTTCATATCCTTATTCGCCGGACTATTTCTGTCCTATTGTTTGGACTGGCAAATTATATACGCTCTGTGTGTTGGTGTAACCGTTTTTGTTGCGCTGGGGAATAAATTTGACAAAACGACTGAACCCTGCTCTCTGCGCCTGATTCCACCCACCACTCCTAGTTATCGTAACAGGGGCCGAATACTTTCGCAAGGCACTGTATATTTCTGCTTTTTGTGACTCCTCTCTTTGGCTGGAAAAATGGCTATGTTTTTCTCTGAATTGGCACTCACCTAACATAATCGTTTGTGGTGCTTTCGCCTTAAAGCCTATTTGAAATCGGACACTGTGGTGGGATTAATAAGAAGCATATCTTTAAAATGGTGTGAAATAATTGTATGCTTGAGGAATTTTAATTATGAGATTTCTATTGTTTGAATTTGGCTCCCTGCACTTTCACTGGCTGTTGTCATATCAATCCTGTTAGCGGGATCTCAGCCATAAGACATTTCAACATATCAGACTAAAATGGACCACAGCTGCAGCGAGCTCTACAATAATCCATGACCCCAGAACGCAACACGAGGTTGAAGAAGACAAAGAACCTCTTAACAATCAATACTATGGTTGAGTATTACTATATCCTCTTGATACTACCCATCCCTTATCCGGGATCGTGAATACAGCCTCAGGCTCATTAGCATAACGCAAAGTTAACAATTTCTGAAAATCGCAAATGAAATGAAAATAATATGCCTGCTCTCAAGCTTAGCCTTTTCTTAACAACACTGTCATCTCAGATTTTCAAAATATGCTTTTGAACCATAGCAAATCAAGCATTTGTGTAAGAGTATTGCAAGCTAGCTTAGCATTTTGCGTAGCATTTAGCACGCAACATTTTCACAAAAACCAAATAAATAAAATCATTTAACTTTGAAGAACTTCGGATGTTTTCAATGAGGAGACTCTCAGTTACATAGCAAATGTTCAGTTTTTCCTGAAAGAATCTTTGTGTAGGAGAAATCGCTCCGTTTTGTACATCACATTTGGCTACCGAAATGAACCTCTTTCATATCGTCTGAGATCCCCAAGGATTGGAAAGCTGCCGCAGTCATCCCCCTCTTCAAAGGGGGAGACACCCTGGACCCAAACTGTTACAGAGCTATATCCATCCTGCCCTGCCTATCTAAGGTCTTCGAAAGCCAAGTCAACAAACAGGTCACTGACCATCTCGAATCCCACCGTACCTTCTCCGCTGTGCAATCTGGTTTCCGAGCCGGTCACGGGTGCACCTCAGCCACACTCAAGGTACTCAACGATATCATAACCGCCATCGATAAAAGACAGTACTGTGCAGCCGTCTTCATCGACCTTGCCAAGGCTTTCGACTCTGTCAATCACCATATTCTTATCGGCAGACTCAGTAGCCTCGGTTTTTCGGATGACTGCCTTGCCTGGTTCACCAATTACTTTACAGACAGAGTTCAGTGTGTCAAATCGGAGGGCATGCTGTCCGGTCCTCTGGCAGTCTCTATGGGGGTGCCACAGGGTTTAATTCTCGGGCCGACTCTTTTCTATGTATATATCAATGATGTTGCTCTTGCTGCGGGCGATTCCCTGATCCACCTCTACGCAGACGACACCATTCTATATACTTCCGGCCCGTCCTTGGACACTGTGCTATCTAACCTCCAAACGAGCTTCAATGCCATACAACACTCCTTCCGTGGCCTCCAACTGCTCTTAAACGCTAGTAAAACCAAATGCATGCTTTTCAACCGATCGCTGCCAGCACCCGCATGCCCGACGAGCATCACCACCCTGGACGGTTCCGACCTTGAATATGTGGACACCTATAAGTACCTAGGTGTCTGGCTAGACTGTAAACTCTCCCTCCAGACTCATATCAAACATCTCCAATCGAAAATCAAATCAAGAGTCGGCTTTCTATTCCGCAACAAAGCCTCCTTCACTCACGCCGCCAAACTTACCCTAGTAAAACTGACTATCCTACCGATCCTCGACTTCGGCGATGTCATCTACAAAATTGCCTCCAACACTCTACTCAGCAAACTGGATGCAGTTTATCACAGTGCCATCCGTTTTGTCACTAAAGCACCTTATACCACCCACCACTGCGACTTGTATGCTCTAGTCGGCTGGCCCTCGCTACATATTCGTCGCCAGACCCACTAGCTCCAGGTCATCTACAAGTCCATGCTAGGTAAAGCTCCGCCTTATCTCAGTTCACTGGTCACGATGGCAGCACCCATCCGTAGCACGCGCTCCAGCAGGTGTATCTCACTGATCATCCCTAAAGCCAACACCTCATTTGGCCGCCTTTCGTTCCAGTACTCTGCTGCCTGTGACTGGAACGAATTGCAAAAATCCCTGAAGTTGGAGACTTTTATCTCCCTCACCAACTTCAAACATGTGCTATCTGAGCAGCTAACCGATCGCTGCAGCTGTACATAGTCTATTGGTAAATAGCCCACCCATTTTCACCTACCTCATCCCCACACTGTTTTTATTTATTTACTTTTCTGCTCTTTTGCACACCAATATCTCTACCTGTACATGACCATCTGATCATTTATCACTCCAGTGCTAATCTGCAAAATTGTAATTATTCGCCTACCTCCTCATGCCTTTTGCACACAATGTATATAGACTCGCCTTTTTTTGTACTGTGTTATTGACTTGTTAATTGTTTACTCCATGTGTAACTCTGTGTTGTCTGTTCACACTGCTAAGCTTAATCTTGGCCAGGTTGCAGTTGCAAATGAGAACTTGTTCTCAACTAGCCTACTTGGTTAAATAAAGGTGAAATAAAAATAAAAATAAAAAAACGAAAATTCAGTCACCAAAACATCAAACTTTTTCCAAATTAACTCCATAATATCGACCGAAACATGGCAAACGTTGTTTAGAATCAATCCTCAAGGTGTTTTTTCACATATCTCTTCATTGATATGCCGTTCGTGGAAGCCTGCTTTCGTCTCAGAATCCCATGGAAAAATACCAGCAGCTGAAAATGACGCACCAATTTCGACGGAGGACACCGCGCGGACACCTGGCAAATGTAGTCTCTTATGGTCAATCTTCCAATGATATGCCTACAAATACGTCACAATGTTTCAGACACCTTGATGAAACGATAGATAGGGCAGGCTCATTCCTGTCGCATTCACAGCCATATAAGGAGACAATGAAAAACAGAGCCTCAAAAATCCTGCTCATTTCCTGGTTGCAGTTTCATCTTGGTTTTGCCTGTAGCTTCTGTTCTGGGGCACTCACAGACAATCTCTTTGCAATTCTGGAAACGTCAGAATGTTTTCTTTCCAAAGCTATCAATTATATGCATAGTCGAGCATCTTTTTGTGACAAAATATTGCGCTTAAAACGGGCACGTCTTTTTATCCAAAAATGAAATAGCGCCCCCATAGATTTAACAGGTTAACATAATGTCTGTGAGTATAACAGAACTGATTTGGCAGGCAAAAACCTGAGAAAAATCCATTCAGGAAGTAGGATTTTTTTGGTGTGTAGTTTTCTATTCAATGCCATTACAGTATCCATTGACTTAGGACTCAAATTGCAGTTCCTATGCCTTCCACTAGATGTCAACAGTCTTTAGAAATTGTTTCAGGCGTGTATTCTGAAAAATGAAGAAGTAAGAGCAGTCTGAATGAGTGGACCCTGCCGTACCACAGAGCATTTTTATGCGCACGACCAGAGAGAGTGCCTTTCTTTTTTACCTTTTATATTGACAACGTTATTGTCCGGTTGAAATATTATAGATCATTTAGGCTAAAAACAACCTGAGGTTTGAATATAAACATCGTATGACATGTTTCTATGAACTTTACGGATACAATTTAGATTTTTTTTGTCTGGCTGTTGTGACTGCGTTTGAGTCTGTGGATTACTGAAGAAAGCGTGCGAACAAAACGGAGGGTTTCAGATTTAAAGAGAGACTTTATCGAATGAAATGAGAGACTTTATGAGAGACTTTATCGAATGAATTAAATGAATGTCTTCTGAGTGCAGGGATTCATTTTATCTCTATTTCTGACTTGTGTAACTCTTCTACTTGGCTGGTTTAATGATTTGTCTGCTGGGCTATGTTCTCAAATAATTGTAAGGTATGCTTTCGCCGTAAAGCATTTTGGAAATCTGACACCGTGGTTGGATTCACACAAAGTTCATCTTTAAAACTATGTTTAATAGTTGTATCTTTTCTGAATTATTATAATGAGTATTTCTGTATTTGAATTTGAGGCTCTGCAATCTCACTGGATGTTGGCCAGGTGGGACGCTAGCGTCCCACATACCCTGGAGAGGTTTTAAAGACCTGGAAAACTTTTATATCAATAGCAGTCAATTATTAATCGTCACCTTACTCAGTCTCATGTGAATGTTGTATAATTATTGGTTACCTTCGCAAACCCTGGCTAACAAGTTGAATCAGCAATACAAAATTTGGTTTAATATTTGTTTACTAAATACCTAAATAATCACACAGAATTGCATATACACAGGATGGATCAAACATTGATTACTACTTATGTCATACAAGAAAACGTCCCTAGTGGACAAAACCGATATGACGGCTGGATACACAAAGAAAGGGGTTTGGGTTTGAATGAAAGTGCCGGAAGACTGAGGAACAAAAGGATTGGGTCTCTATCGGGCCTTATGAAGCTATGCTACTGTAAATACAGAATCTTACGCATTCTAACTAACTGCCCATTCGGAAAAAGAAAATGCAAGAAATATATTTACTCTGAGCTGCGCTTCGATAGATTGGTCAAATATGGAAGGCTGGGTTGCCCAGCAGAGATCTCCCTCGTCCTTTGAAGAATATGGTGGAACGGATACGTTGTAGTGCCCTGTCATCTGGTGGTAGAACAGATACGCTGGGGTACACTGTTGTCTGGTGGTAGAACGGATACATTGTAGTACCGTCATCATGTGGAAGAACGAATACGTTGTATTACCGTCATCGTGTGAAAGAATGAATACGTTGTAGTACCCTGTCTTTCTGAAGAGATTGTTCGTCCTTCCCTAGGCCACACACATTTACAGCGGCCGATGATAACTCGACGACTAGGATGTATCACTTCTTTAGTGAATAAGAGTTCAAAGCTCATACCAAGTTGCTATACAATAAGCTCATGCAATATTCTGGCTGGTGTAGTCACATTCATCCTTCCAGTGTGTTGATCGTCACCTCCATGTTGAAATTCACCCTTTTAAACGTATGGACATCAGTCATCACGTCATCGGGAACACAATATCAATTTCATTAGGTTGTAGTCATTCAACCATTCGCAACCAGAGTTCACATTGAGGTTGGCTCAGTTCTGTAGATGATAATAGCTGAAAGAAATGGCAGCAGTTTTATGGTCGCCTAACCAATCATGCTATTATATGTTTTTTTGTGCATTATTTGTAACTTATTTTGAACATAATGTTTCTGCAACCGTATCTTACGACAAAAAGAGCTTCTGGATATCAGGATAGAGATCACTCACCTCGGATTATACGAAAATTTGTTTTACAACAAGGAGGACACACGAGACATTCTCCAAACACCCAGCAGGGCCGTCATCCATGTGATTTGAAAGAGGAAGCGATGCAGGTACAGAGGACAAAGAACCGGATGCCTGGTCAGGAACCAGAGAAGGCGAGTGGGAAAGCTGCCGTTACTGTCAATACTACTCACCAACGTGCAATCAAAGGACAAAACAGGAAACTTAAATCAGTTCTACCAAATTTCTATCAACATGTTAAATGTGAACCACAGGGAAAACAATTCTAGATCACCTGTACTCCACACACAGAGATGCTTACAAAGCTCTCCCTCGCCCTCCATTTGGTAAATCCGACTACAATTCTATCCATGATTCCCACTTACAAGCAAAAATTAAGGCAGGAAGCACCAGTTACTCTGTCTATAAGAAAAGTGGTCATATGAAGCAATGCTGAATTACAGGACTGTTTTGCTATCACAGAATGAAACATGTTCCGGGATTATTCAGATGGCATTGAGGAGTAAATCACATCAGTCACTGGCTTTATCAATAAATGCATCGAGGACGTCATCCCCAAAGTGACTGTACGTACATACCCCAACCAGAAGCCATGGATTACAGGCAACATTCGCACTGAGCTAAAGGGTAGAGCTGCAGCTTTCAAGCTCTGGGACTCTAACCCGTAAGATTACAAGAAATCCTGCTATGCCCTGCGACGAACCATCAAACAGGCAAAGCGTCAATATAGCGCTAAGATTGAATCATACTACACAGTCTCCAATGCTCGTTTTATGTGGCAGGGCTTGCAAACTATTACAGACTACAAAGGGAAGCACAGCCGCGAGCTGCCCAGTGACAAGAGCCTACCAGACGAGCTAAATCACTTCTATGCTCGCTTCGAGGCAAGCAACACTGAGGCATGCATGAGAGCATCAGCTGTTCCAGACATCTGTGTAATCACGCTCTCCATAGTCGACGTGAGTAAGACCTTTAAACAGGTCAGCATACAGAAGGCTGCGGGGCCAGACGGATTACAAGGACGTGTGCTCCGGGCATGTGCTGACCAACTGGCAGGTGTTTTCACTGACATGTTCAAAATGTCCCTGATTGAGTCTGTAATACCAACATGTTTCAAGCAGACCACCATAGTGCCTGTGCCAAAGAACACAGAGGGAAACTGACTTAATGACCACAGACCCGTAGCACTCACGTCCGTAGCCATGAAGTGCTTTGAAAGGTTGGTAATGGCTCACATCAACACCATTATCCCAGAAGTCTTAGAGCCACTCCAATTTGCATACCGCCAAAACATATCCACAGATAATGCAATCTCTATTGCACTCCACACTGCCCTTTCCCACCTGGACAAAAGGAACGCTTATGTGAGAATGGTACTCATTGACAACATCAACACCATAGTACCCTCAAAGCTCATCACTAAGCTAAAGATCATGTCACGAAACACCTCCCTCTGCAACTGGATCCTGGACTTCCTGACGGGCCACACCTCGGTGGTGAGGGTAGGTAGCAACACATCTGCCACGCTGATCCTCAACACTGGAGCTCCCCAGGGGTGCATGCTCAGTCCCGTCCTGTACTCCCTGTACACCCATGACTGCATGGCCAGGCACGACTCCAACACCATCATTAAGTTTGCTACCGACACAACAGTGGTAGGCCTGATCACCGAGACAGCCTATAGGGAGGAGTTCAGAGACCTGGCCGGGTGGTGACAGAATAACAACCTATCCCTCAACGTAACCAAAACTAAGGAGATGATTGTGGACTACAGGAAAAGGAGGACCGAGCATGGCCCCATTCTCATCGACAGGGCTGTAGTGGAGCGGGCTGTGAGCTTCAAGTTCCTTGGTGTTCACATCAACAACAAACTAGAATGGTCCAAACACACCAAGACAGTTGTGAAGAGGGTGCGACAAAGCCTATTCCCCCTCAGGAAATTAAAAAGATTTGGCATGGGTCCTGAGATCCTCAAAAGGTTCTTCAGCTACAACATCGAGAGCATCCTGACTGGTTGCATCACTGCCTGGTACAGCAATTGCTCTGTATCCAACCTCAAGGCACTTCAGAGGGTAGTGCGTACGGCCCAGTACATCACTGGGGCTAAGCTGCCTGCCATCCAAGACCTCTACACCAGGCGATGTCAGAGGAAGGTCCTAAAAATTGTCAAAGACCCCAGCCACCCCAGTCATAGACTGTTCTCTCTACTATCTCATGGCAAGTAGTACCGGAGTGCCATGTCTAGGACAAAAATGCTTCTCAACAGTTTTTACCACCAAGCCATAAGACTCCTGAACAGGTAATCAAATGGCTACCCGGACAATTTGTGTGCCCCCCTCCAACCCCTCTTTTTCGCTGCTGCTACTCTCTGTTTATCATATACAGTATGCATAGTCACTTTAACTATACATTCATGTACATACTACCTCAATTAGGCTTACCAACCAGTGCTCCAGCACATTGGCTAACCGGGCTATCTGCATTGTGTCCCACTCACCACCCGCCAACCCCTCTTTTACGCTACTGCTACTCTCTGTTCTTTTTACTGTTTTTTTATTTCTTTACTTAACTATTGTTCACCTAATAGCTTTTTTGCATTATTTGTTAGAGCCTGTAAGTAAGCATTTCACTGTAATGTCTACACCTGTTGTATTCGGCGAATGTGACAAATAAACTTTGATTTGATTTTAAACATATGGACAGCAGTCCTCACGTCATCGGGAACACAAGAGGTTGACTTTCGTCAATGGGCTTTTGTAGGTGAGGAGAGAAGGGCGTGTTTCATAGTTCACAACCAATACTTGTACACTTGGGCGAGGCCACTGAGTGAGCAGAGTTCACTTTTGAAAACAATTCTCTCATTTAGAAGCTAAAGTTACATTTAATCTTTTCACAAATAGTTTATTATTCAAACATTTAAATTGCACAACAATTCCAATGCGAATCTGATAACTAGAATGTGTCGTCCCATCATCAATAATAATGTCTCAGACGACAACTGATCTGACATCATATTCTTTAAGTACCAACAGACACTTTCAACTGGTTGGTTACGTAAAGATTTTCCCTAACTTTTTGATGTTACAATACTCTGTTAACAAAAAGCCTTTCCAAGAGTCAATTATGTAGAGTGTAGAGAAAAAGAGGGAAAGGTATTTATGGTGGGGTCATAAACCTCCCCCAACAGGGCTATGTCATAACATAATCAAATACACTTGTGTGGTATGGATTGATCAGTGAGACCCGGGTTTGTGCAGATTTACAGAATCAGAATGAGACTGATATGAGGAAATAATTAATAAGTGACTGTTATGATATCTATTTATTCTTGAGTTAAAAAAATAAATAAGCCATTGCTTAGAGAAAAAAATAAGCAAACATGTTTGGTGTTAACTAAAAGGCATGTGGGAGACTCCCCAAACATATGGAAGAAGGTGCTCTGGTCAGATGAGACTAAAATTGAGCTTTTTGGCCATCAAAAAAAAATGCTATGTCTGTCACAAACCCAACACCTCTCATCACCCTGAAAAAAACATCCTGCTGTGGGGATGTTTTTCATTGGCAGGGACTGGGAAACTGGTCAGAATTGAAGGGATGGTGGATGGCTCTAAATACAGGGAAATTCTTGTGGGAAACCGGTTTCAGTCTTCCACAGATTTGAGACCTGGACGGAGGTTCACCTTCCAGCAGGACAATCACCCTAAGCATACTGCTAAAGCAACATTCGAGTGGTTTAAGAAGAAACATTTAAATGTATTGGAATGGCCTAGTCAAAGACCAGACCTCAATCAAATTGAGAATCTGTGGTATGACTTAAAGATTGCTGTACACCAGTTGAACCGATCCAACTTGAAGGAGCTGGAGCAGTTTTGCCTTGAAGAATGGGCAAAAATCCCAGTGGCTAGATGTCCCAAGCATATAGAGACATACCCCAAGAGACTTGCAGCTGTAAGTGCTGCAAAAGGTGGCTCTACAAAGTATTGACTTTGGGGGGGTGAAAAGTTATGCACGCTCAAGTTTTCAGTTTCTTTGTCTTATTTGTTGTTTGTTTCACAATAAAATATTTGTAATCTTCAAAGTGGTAGGCATGTTGTGTAAATCAAATTATACAAACCCTCCAAAAAAAAATAATTCCAGGTTGTAAGGCAACAAAATAGGAAAAATGCCAAGGGGGTTGAATACTTTCACAAGCTACTGTACATTGCAAGTTGCAACATTGACTGTGGCTTCTATTTGAACATATACTGAACAAAAATATTAACTCAACATGCAATATTTTCATAGATTTTTCTGAGTTACTGTTTATATGTGGAAATCAGTCAAATTAAATAAATGAATTAGGCCCTAATCTATTTGTCACGCCCTGACCTTAGAGATCCCTGTTTATTCTCAATATTTTGGTTAGGTCAGGGTGTGATTAGGGTGGGTACTCCAGTTTTTGTATATCTATGTGTCTTTTTCTTTGTTGGCCTAGTATGGTTCCCAATCTGAGGCAGATGTCTAACGTTGTCTCTGATTGGGGATCATACTTAGGCAGCCCTTTTTCCCACCTTCAGTTGTGGGATCTTGTCTTTGTTTGGTTGCATGTATTTCTGCATGACAAAGCTTTTCCTTTGGTGTATTAGCAAATCGCTTGCCAACACAACGCCATGTACGTGGTCTGGGGTTGTGATGCAGGTTGGAAATACCAAATTCTCTAAAATGACATTGGAGGCGGCTTAGGGTAAAAAAATGAACAGCTATGGTGGACATTCCTGAAGTCAGCATGCCAACTGCACGCTCCCTCAAAACTTGAGTTCTCTGTGGCATTGTGTTGTGTGACAAAACTGCACCAGTGTAATGATCATGCTGTTTAGTCAGCTTCTAGATATTCCACACCTGTCAGGTGGATGGACTATCTTGGCAAAGGAGAAATGCTCACTAACAGGGATGTCAAACAAATTATGAACAAAATTTTGAGAGAAATAAGGTTTTTGTGCGTATGGAACATTTCTGGGATCTTTTATTTCAGCTTATGAAACATGGGACCAACAATTTACACTATGCTTTTATATTTTTGTTCAGTATAGTTTGATGTGGTAAATAGGCCATAGAATAAAATTGACAATGGAATGTAAGCTATATATAAATGCTCTCAATACAATAGACTAGGATTGGCTTGATGACGACAGACATTTTCCCCCTTAATGACGGGGATCAACACTTTGTGAAGTAGTTTAAGGAGTGGCATCTCTTAATTAAATGAGGCAACTGGAACAGTTGGTGTTGCCTCGAAAATATAGCCTAGTATATAAAACTAATAAATAAAATGAAGGCTATTACTGGCTATAAACTGTAAATTAAGCTAGTGTATCACTTTTGTGTCATCCTCAATTTGTGTCCTCATGTGTAGTTGTTTTGTTTAGAAATTGGCAAATGAATCAAATCAATTTAAATGGCAAAAAAGTAGCCTGAGGTTTATAGATCTCCATGAAAACAGCTTGCAGCCTCTGACTGGCTGTGGATAGCTAGAAAGTGGCAGGCCGAAATTTCTGGCTATTGTATTTCAAATGAACTCATGGCTAGATGGCTTGCCTATGGCATATAGCTGTGCTCTAACTGGAGGCTAAATGCCAGAAATGTCAAAGCGGCCTGTCTTGAGTGGTAAACTCCACTCGCCCTCTGGCGGTAGGAATTTATAGCCTAGGCCTTAGCGACAGCAAGAAATACCAAGCGGGGTTACATTTTTATCTATCTGGAAGCTGAAGGATATCCAGGAAAACATAGCTAAAATGCTCTCAAAGCTCACCAAAACAAACTCTGCTGTTAAAAACTTAGATTTACTCGAAAGTAGAGTATTGTGTAATATACGTATATACAGTGCGGGGAGTGGACGAACAAGACAACAAAATTGTCCTTCTGGAAACAAAGGTACAAACTTTAGAAGATGAACCCGCTAGAAAACAAAGCGAGTCCAAATAATATGAGAATATTGTCCCTACCGGAAGACAAGGAAAAAGGAGACCTTTCCAGCTATGTGATGAAGCTGATATCGGAGTAGCTTGACGTGGATGTATCACCATAGGATCTGGAGTGATGCCATCAGATCGACGTGAAACAGAAGAATGCTAAATACTCTTTCATAGTAATCTTTAATCTGTGGAACTATCAGACCAAAGTCAACCTTCTGAAGGCACAGAGGGGAGAGGAAATCAACATCCATGGCCAGTCCATTCAAATCATTCAGGATCTATCTGCTAAGCTGAGAAAAAAGCAAGCAATTAATTCCAATCAGACAATCGCTGGAGGAAAAAGGAATAGTCTCAACTCCAATTCCTGGCAGTGGGTATGGAAGGGTACAGAGAGAATGGAGTTCACAAGTGCAGATGAAGTCCTGAACAGGCTGCAGGAAACCTTTCCAGTTGAAAGAGAACCCAGTGCTCCGAACAGAAGTTATTGGTGAAAATGTAGAGGGGCTATATCCGGGGGATTTCGGATGGGGTGACTGGGAGGGCATCATACCACAGTACTTAAAACTTCTTCAGGATTGGTGGGTCCCCTGCAGGATGGTTGAGCTAACGTAGGCTAATGCGAATAGCATGAGGTTGTAAGTAACAAGAACATTTCCCAGGACATAGACATATCTGATATTGGCAGAAAGCTTACATTCTTGTTAATTAATCGAACTGCACTGTCCAATTTACAGTAGGTATTACAGTGAAATAATACCATCCTATTGTTTGAGGAGAGTGCACAGTTTTGAACATGAAAAGTTATTAGTAACCAAATTAGGCACATTTGGGCAGTCTTGATACAACATTTTAAACAGAATTGAAATGGTTTATTGGATCAGCCTAAAACATTGCACATATACTGCTTCCATCTAGTGGCCAATATCTAAATTGCCCATGGGCTGGAACAATACATTATGGCCTTTCTCTTGCATTTCAAAGATGATGGTACAAAAAAAAAGTTTTTTCCTTTGTATTATCTTCTACCAGATCGAATGTGTTAAATTCCCCTACATTTCTTTCACATTTCCACAAACATCAAAGTGTTTCCTTTCAAATGGTACCAATAAAATGCATAGTCTTGCTTCAAGGCCTGAGCTACAGACAGTTTTGGTTGATAGGTTAGGACAGGAGTCAGCTAAAAAGCCTTAAAAGGGCATAGCGCCTCAAGTACAAAGACGTACTTTGCTTTATGTTTGTTTCTGTTTTTTTATGTAATGTATACAATAACTATGTATTTATACTATGATCCTCCCATTCTACGGAATGCCCACCACCCTAATATGTCATGTATGTTAAAATGTTTTACTTGTTTCTTCAGTGATATATGGAACAAATAAGGTTTACTTACATTCTATACAAGTAAAGACCAACAAAATCAAAATGCTAACACGGAATGTGCTTGGGCTTCATGATGGGGGGGGAAGCATATGGTTCTCGAGCAATTAATTAAAGAGTTTGTCAGCAGATGTGGTTTTCTTACAAGTGTTACATTTAAAACAAGGAGAAATTGAACATTTAAAGAGGAGCTGGGTAGCAGAGGCCTACACTGCCACCTAGGTGTTGGCATCCTGATTAATAAGAATACACAATTCCCCCTTACAGTGGGGCAAAAAAGTATTTAGTCAGCCACCAATTGCGCAAATTCTCCCACTTAAAAAGATGAGAGAGGCCTGTAGTTTTCATCATAGGTACACTTCAACTATGACTATGAAAAAAATCCAGAAACTATGATTATGAAAAAGATCCAGAAAATCACATTGTAGGATTTTTTATGAATTTATTTGCAAATTATGGTGGAAAATAAGTATTTGGTCAATATCAAAGGTTTATCTCAATACTTTGTTATATATCCTTTGTTGGCAATGACAGAGGTCAAACGTTTTCTGTAAATCTTCACAAGGTTTTCACACACTGTTGCTGGTATTTTGGCCCATTCCTCCGTGCAGATCTCCTCTAGAGCAGTGATGTTTTGGGGCTGTTGCTGGCTGGGCAACACGGACTTTCAATTCCCTCCAAAGATTTTCTATAGGGTTGAGATCTGGAGACTGGCTAGGCCACTCCAGGACCTTGAAATGCTTCTTACAAAGCCAGTCCTTCGTTGCCCGGGCGGTGTGTTTGGGATCATTGTCATGCTGAAAGACCCAGCCACGTTTCATCTTCAATGCCCTTGCTGATGGAAGGAGGTTTTCACTCAAAATCTCACGATACATGGCCCCATTCATTCTTTCCTTTACACGGATCAGTCGTCCTGGTCCCTTTGCAGGAAAACAGCCCCAAAGCATGATGTTTCCACCCCCATGCTTCACAGTAGGTATGGTGTTCTTTGGATGCAACTCAGCATTCTTTGTCCTCCAAACACGATGACTTGAGTTTATACCAAAAGGTTATATTTTGGTTTCATCTGACCATATGACATTCTCTCAATGTTCTTCTGGAACATCCCAATGCTCTCTAGCAAACTTCAGACGGGCCTGGACATGTACTGGCTTAAGCAGGGGGACACGTCTGGCACTGCAGGATTTGAATCCCTGGTGGCGTAGTGTTTTACTGATGGTAAGCTTTGTTACTTTGGTCTCAGCTCTCTGCAGGTCATTCACTAGGTCCCCCCATGTGGTTCTGGGATGAGATCTTGCGTGGAGTTCCAGATTGAGGGAGATTATCAGTGGTCTTGTATGTCTTCCATTTCCTAATAATTGCTCCCACAGTTGATTTCTTCAAACCAAGCTGCTCACCTATTGCAGATTCATTCTTCCCAGCCTGGTGCAGGTCTACAATTTTGTTTCTGGTGTCCTTTGACAGCTCTTTGGTCTTGGCCATAGTGGATTTTGGAGTGTGACTGTTTGAGGTTGTGGACAGGTGTCTTTTATACTGATAACAAGTTCAAACAGGTGCCATTAATACAGGTAACGAGTGGAGGACAGGGGAGCCTCTTGAAGAAGAAGTTACCGGTCTGTGAGAGCCAGAAATCTTGCTTGTTTGTAGGTGACCAAATACTTGTTTTCCACCATAATTTGCAAATAAATTCCTACAATGTGATTTTCTGGATTTTTTTCTCTCATTTTATCTGTCATAGTTGAAGTGTACCTATGATGAAAATTACAGGCCTCTCTCATCTTTTTAAGTGGGAGAACTTGCACAATTGGTGGCTGACTAAATACTTTTTTGCCACCACTGAATATCAAAGCACATGGACCAAGAAGGCTGTTTTCTAATGTTGAATTGTACCTTACATGGTGAACAATACACATTGATGGCCTCCCAGGTGCCGCAGTGGTCTAGGGCACTGCATCACAGCGCTAGCTGTGCCACCAGAGACTCTGGGTTCGTGTCCAGGCTCTGTCGCAGCCGGCCGCAACTGGGAGGTCCGTGGGGCGACGCATAATTGGCCTCGCTTTGTCCGGGTTAGGGAGGGTTTGGCCGGTAGGGATATCCTTGTCTCATCGCGTACCAGAGACTCCTGTGGTGGGGAGAAAAAGGGGGTAAAAATGTCTTGATTTTTTAAATTAAATACATACTGATGGCCTCCCAGGTGGCCTCCCAGGTAGCGCAGTGGTCTATTTCATTGTAAACTCAGCAAAAAAAGAAATGTCCCTTTTCAGGAACCTGTCTTTCAAAGATACTTCTTAAAAATCCAAATAACTTCACAGATCTTCTTGTAAAGGGTTTAAACACTGTTTCCCATGCATGTTCAATGAACCATAAACAATTAATGAACATGCACCTGGAGCTCCCCAGGGGTGCGTGCTCAGTCCCCTCCTGTAGTGGAGCAGGCTGAGAGCTTCAAGTTCCTTGGTGTCCACATCAACAACAATCTAGATTGGTCCAAACACACCAAGACAGTCGTGAAGAGGGCACGACAAAGCCTATTCTCCCTCAGGAAACTAAAAAGTTTTGGCATGGGTTCTGAGATCCTCAAAAGGTTCTACAACTGCAACATCGAGAGCATCACTGCCTGGTATGGCAATTGCTTGGCCTCTGACCGCAAGTCACTTCAGAGGGTAGTGCGTACGTCCCAGTACATCACTTTGGCTAAGCTGCCTGCCATCCAGGACCTCTACACCAGGCGGTGTCAGTGGAAGGTCCTAAAAATTGTCAAAGACCCCAGCCACCCCAGTCATAGACTGTTCTCTCTACTACCGCATGGCAAGCGGTACTGGAGTGCCAAGTCTAGGACAAAAAGGCTTCGCAACAGTTTTACCCCCAAGCCATAAGACTCCTGATCAGGTAACCAAATGGTTACCCGGACTATTTGCATTGTGTGCCCCTCCCCAACCCCTTTTGTACGCTGCTGCGAATCTCTGTTTATCCTATATGCATTGTCACTTTAACTATACATTCATGTATATACTACCTAAATTGGCCCCACCAACCGGTGCTCCCGCACATTGGCTAACTGGGATATCTGCATTGTGTCCCACCACCCGGCAACCCCTCTTTTTACGCTACTGCTACTCTCTGTTCATCATATATGCATAGTCAATTTAAACAATATCTACATGTACATACTACCTCAATAAGCCTGACTAACCGGTGTCTGTATGTAGCCTTGCTACTCTTTTTTTCAAATGTCTTTTTACTGTTGTTTTATTTCTTTACTTACCTACACACACACACACACACACACACACACACACACACACACACACATACACACATACCACTGTAAGGTGAAATACACCTGTTGTATTCAGCGCACGTGACAAATAAACTTTGATTTGATTTGAATTTACAGGACACCTAGTATTTCCAACTACAAAGACTTGTTTTTTCTCAAAGTAAGAAAATCCATTCAAGAATTGGCTATATTTTTATTTACAAAAATGCACTCAATTTACTGCATTCATAAATTCATAATTTAATGATATCGGCTCATTCTCCAGAAACATGCTTAATTTTACCAATAGAGAATGCACTTAGCGCCCGAATTTGGAGAATAAACAGAGCTCAAAATTAAAACCGCTTACCGTTACAAATGTAGACATAAAGGACAGAGAAAAGCCGACCCCTGATATAATTTGGGATGCCTTTAAGGCGTGCATAAGGGGAATGATAATTTCATATTCTAAAAGTTCAATCTGATTTAGAAATGTAAATTAAAGAAAAATAAATCACTATCTTGGAAAAAGCCCATAAACAATATTATCAAGGTAAAGATGAAAATGTAATTTCTGAACTTAGGCAGGAATACGATCTTTTACTTTAATAGAGCCAACAACTGCAGGTTAAACTCAAATAAAGCATACTAATTTATGGCAAAAATACCTGGTAAATATCTCAAAGGTCTCACAAAAAGAATGCTAAATCAGTTATAATTTTAAAGATAGAGATACCAAAGTGGTAATTAGAAATAAAAATGCAATTAATTACAATTTAAAAGCTTCTATGAACATGCATATAAATTAGGATTAACCAACCGTTGGCCGGATCCTATGACCTTCTCAACAGCTCTGAAGCAATTATCAGCAGACAATCACCCAAGAAGAAAACCCAAGTCACTAAATTCAGTACTTCCTAGTTCCATGTAACAAATGGTTAATTAAGTTACATTAAAACCAGTAAAATCTGGAAAGTCCCTGCTGATTATAGACCCATTCTAACGATGCGAGCTGAGAGTCGGGAAGCAAGTTCAGGGAGTAAGTGATTTAATCAAAAAACAAAAGAAGAAACACGAACAACACAGACATGAAACTGGAAAAGAAACAGTGACACCTGGGGAAGTAACCAAAGGGAGTGACATATACATTTGAAGACTGAAGTTTACATACACCTTAGACAAATCCATTCAACTCAGGTTTTCACAATCCCTGACATTTAATCCTAGAAAAATTCCCTGTCAGTTAGGATCACCACTTTATTTTAAGAATGTGAAATGTCAGAATAATAGTAGAGAGAAGTGTTTATTTCAACTTATATTTATTTCACCACATTCCTAGTGGGTTAGAAGTTTACATACACTCAATTAGTATTTGGTAGCATTGCCTTTAAATTGGTTAACTTGGTCAAATGTTTCAAAAGGAACTGATGTTGGCACAAGATGGAGGGAAAGTTGAGGCATAACTAACAACATTACAGTTAGCGAAAATGTATGCGTAATTCAGTATAAACGAATGCTTTCTTGGAAAGTATTCGAATGCTTTAGTGAAATAGCAACTGAGATTTTTTTTATACACAATTTAAGGCCAAGTGGCAAACAATAACATAGGCAGTAGGGATGGGGGCGTGAACATGCGAGTCTAGGCAGATGAGATGTAGTCATTGTTTGTGTGCGTCTGTAAGTTTTTGTTCGTATATATATTTATGTCTATATATGGAGTGGAGGACATTTTGGGGATAAAAAATGACAAATAGTATTTGTAAAAAATAGGACTAGACTAGTACTGAATTGAACCGGGTTTGTTTCCAGAACTTATGGGTTCCTGCTGGATTTTTCACGCTTTATCCCTCTGTTAGCCTAGCTTGGCATCCACTCAATATGCACCATGTTTCCATGCAAATGTGAGGTTTAGAATGTAGGCTAAGCTAAGCTATATTGCAATGAAAGGCAATATACTGTATGTTAGCTTCCAGTCTAACTTATATGCACTGGGTCAACAATGGCCAAGGCTGAGATCTCACACTTACACCCTAGGGAAGGAAAAGGGACAACCTAGTCAGTTGCACAACTGAAATGAGTCTTCCTCTTTCAATATTGATTTCATGGCAGCTGGCAACACACATTTGATACTTGTGTTGGTTTTCACTCTGGTGTTTTGAATCAGGTCACCGTCTCAGGCAAGATTAATCATCATGCGACCATTCCAACAATACTTCACACTTTAATGTGTGTGCGCTTGCATTTGTACAAATGTGTGTGTGTGATGCTGGCTTTGTGATGTAGCGGTGTCAGGCTCAGTCTGGTGTGACGGGTCACGGGGCCAGAGACAGATGTGAGGGGACTGGAGCTTGTAATGCCTGACACATACAGTACACAAACAAACACACGCGCACACACACACACACACACACACACACACACACACACACACACACACACACACACACACACACACACACACACACACACACACAACATGTGTGAGGGGACTGGGGCTCGTAATGACAGACAGAACTTGGCTCTCAGCACTTCATACATTATCCTGGGTGCAAGGGGAGCAGGTGCAGGGTTAGCGTGGGGGAGAAGGTACAGGGTTAGCGTGGGGGAGCAGATACAGGGTTAGCGTGGGCGAGTAGGTACAGGGTTAGTGTGGGGGAGTAGGTACAGGGTTAGCGTGGGGGACTAGGTACAGGGTTAGCGTGGGGGAGCAGGTACAGGGTTAGCGTGGGGGAGTAGGTACAGGGTTAGCGTGGGGGAGAAGGTACAGGGTTAGCGTGGGGGAGAAGGTACAGGGTTAGCGTGGGGGAGTAGGTACAGGGTTAGCGTGGGGGAGTAGGTACAGGGTTAGCGTGGGGGAGTAGGTACAGGGTTAGCGTGGGGGAGTAGGTACAGGGTTAGCGTGGGGGAGCAGGTACAGGGTTAGCGTGGGGGAGTAGGTACAGGGTTAGCGTGGGGGAGTAGGTACAGGGTTAGCGTGGGGGAGCAGGTACAGTGTTAGCGTGGGGGAGTAGTTACATGGTTATCGTGGGGGAGCAGGTACAGGGTTAGCGTGGGGGAGAAGGTACAGGGTTAGCACTGAGGCTCTACAACCCTGTTTCAGACCCTAAAACTCCACTCTTCTCCCCCCTCGGCTTGGCTCTCCGCATCAGACCCTAACCCTCTAGACTCTCCCTGTCTCTGACCCTAACCCTCCAGACCCTTCTCCTCCCCTCGACTCCCTGTATAAGACCCTAACTCTCTAGACCCTCCCTGTCTCTGACCCTAACCCTCCAGACCCTTCTCCTCCCCTCGACTCCCTGTATCAGACCATAACCCTCCAGACTCTCCTCCCTGTCCCAGCTTGGCTCCCTGTATCAGACCAAGTGCTCCATCAAAGCTAAGTACTGTGTCTTTCTTTCTGTCTACCTCTTCCCTCTTTTCCCTCTCCTCTCTCTCTTCCCCTGACCACAGAGAAAGTACATCCATATAAATCAGCCCCTCTGATCTCCCAGCCAGGAATTCCAGATTGCCCCTGCCACACCATTGAGACAGCAGCCCCATGCACAAAGAATCCCTGGAATGCCATTATAATTTAGGATTCATATGTTTTCCTGAGGAGGTGGCGGCGAGGGAGTTGGGAAATATGTTTTGATCATTCAACAATTGAAAATAATCTACCTTTTAACTGTGACCATATGGTTTTGATATGGCTACGGACCACACACACACACACACACACACACACACACACACACACACATATTGGACAACAACACACCAACCCACGCTGACACATAACACAACCCCCCCACCCGACTAGTCAACCCCCCCTCTCTCTTTGTCTCTCTCTCTCTCCCTGTATATCTCTCTGTCCCTCTCTGTCTATCAATCTCTTTCTCCCTTTCTCGGTCTCTCTCTCAGTCTCTCTCCCTCCCATCTTGATGTGTTCAGTGATTTCATTAGAGATATTTGTGTTCTGTGAAGTGAAGTGAAGAGGGACTGAGGGGGACAGGCAGCATGAGGAAGAGCTCAGTCACAGCTGGAGATGCCAGGCTGGCTGTGTTTATCAAGAGCAAAAACACAGTTATTTTGCACAAAGTATGTGGCCCATGTGGGAATGACACCTACAACTCCATCAAGATCAAGCACCATGCCCCAGCTGGGCCATTGGAACCACCAGCATTGAACATTGTGTGTTAATTAGGCAAAGTATATGAGGATATCAATAATGGTGGGTTGAGACCTTTTGTTGAATCATGACGGATTATTTTCTGTCTAATATCTCCTGGCTAGTAACATTGGTTTTGGTGACTAGGTGAGTCAAAAGAAGCAGAAATATTTGAGAAGGTCTACTTTGAATTGCTTTATATTGTGGCCATCAAGTTAGTAAAGCAGTTGGAGCTTGCATGACAGTTTGTGTTTGTGAATGTGGCATAAGCTCACCAGTACTGTAAAGGGGTGCATCACGTTAAGGCTCAGTTTAGCTATCTATAGCTTCCTCTGGGGATTCTGCTCCCCATTCTGTTTGCTTATTCATTTCTGATTAAGGGTGGAACTAATCAAAACCAATTATGCTACTTAAAAATCTGTCTTTGAATATTCTTCAACAAAACAATCTCAATGGCCTCTTGATGTATGGGTGTGGTGCTGTGTGTGTGTGTGTGTGTGTGTGTGTGTGTGTGTGTGTGTGTGTGTGTGTGTGTGTGTGTGTGTGTGTGTGTGTGTGTGTGTGTGTGTGTGTGTGTGTGTGTGTGTGTGTGTGTGCACAAACAGGGGTGTCACAATATTAGAAGAGACACCACAGAGAGAGTCACACGGCTGGAATTTGTGAAGAGAGGAGCCGAGAGCCCAATCAAACGTTGCTGATCAAAAGCCTAGGGAAGGACATTTGACACCCTAATTCCAGCTAAAGATTTTGGTTTCAGACTTGGCCCTTTATTGTGGCGTGGCCCACATTCTCCTCTCTCCTCGCCAGTGGGGAGAAACGTTGGGCTCACACGACGACAAACTGTGAAGCATTTATTGCCATTAGGACCTGAAAAGCGTGAAGACAGCATTATCGCAGAGTTTAAATGCAGCAGGAAACAGCGAAAGTGCCAAAGAGTCACATTCATTCAGGCGTAATCCCCTACTTTGGGTCTGGTTTTTCAACCACACATAAAAGTCATATGCATGGGTTTTGGATTGCTTTGAAGCTCTCGGTTGGTGAGCCAGCAGCCAACCTGAACTAGACATAACCCTGAAGACTTGGGTTGCGTATGCACTCGGCCTCCTTTAACCATAGAGAGACGATTGATCGATCAATCTATCTATCTATCTCTATCTTTTTCCTTTTCAGAGACAATGGAGCATCTTTTAATAAAAACCTCGATAATAAAAAAGGTCTACTCTGGAGAATGCAAGGTGATTCTCCCCAATCATATACTGTTGTCAAGCTTGTCAGAATGGTGGAGAGGATCTGTGGTGAATAACATTGTTTGCAATCACACCGTATCGATCGCTATAACACAGAAGGATGGAAGTTGGAAGATCATCAAGCCCCAGGATCCTAGGCCTGGGCAACCAAGAGAACCGTTTCCAAGCTATTTTTTTGAGAGACCCCATCGTCACCTCCTCGTCTGTTGGAACAGGTACAGACAGGTTCTTCTGAGATGAGACAAATCAAATCAAATCAAATGTATTTATATAGCCCTTCTTACATCAGCTGAGATCTCAAAATGCTGTACAGAAACCCAGCTTAAAACCCCAAACAGCAAGCAATGCAGGTGTAGAAGCACGGTGGCTAGGAAAAACGTCTTAGAAAGGCCAAAACCTAGGAAGATACCTTGAGAGGAACCAGGCTATGAGTGGTGGCCAGTCCTCTTCTGGCTGTGCCGGGTGAAGATTATAACAGAACATGGCCAAGATGTTCAAATGTTCATAAATGACCAGCAGGGTCAAATAATAATAATCACAGTAGTTGTCGATTGTGCAGCAGGTCAGCACCTCAGGAGTAAATGTCAGTTGGCTTTTCATACCCGATCATTGAGAGTATCTCTACCGCTCCTGCTGTCTCTAGAGAGTTGAAAAAAGCAGGTCTGGGACAGGTAGCACGTCCGGTGAACAGGTCAGGGTTCCATAGCCGCAGGCAGAACAGTTGACACTGGAGCAGCAGCACGGCCAGGTGGACTGGGGACAGCAAGTAGCCATCATGCAGGGTAGTCCTGAGGCATGATCCTAGGTAAGTAAGTTTGATTTTTATAGAAATGTATTTGAATCCCACATATCCAGGAGAGGTTAACCCACTTGCCTAATTAAATAAAGGTTAAATAAAATAAATAAATGAAATTAAAATTAGATCTTCAACCAATCCTACTATTAGATTAAAGGAACCTGATTTTACAAATAACAAAAAAATGGATACTTAGTTTATTTATTTAACTAAATAAGTTAGGCAATACCCAGTTCCCCTGTGTGAAAAACGTATTGCCCCCTTACACTCAATAACTGGTTGGGCCATATTTAGCTGCAATTAATACAACCAAATGCTTCCTGTGGTTGTTGATCAGTCTCTCGCATTGATGTAGAGGAATTGCATGCAGAACTGCTTTTACTCATTGACATTTGTGGATATTTCAAACATGAACTGCTCGTTTCAAATCCTGCCACAACATCTCAAATGTGTAGCTTTTTAGACACTTCCTTTTTTTCTTACTGTACAGTAACAGTCAAAAGTTTGGACACACCTAATTACGTGATTTCCAATTGGTAATTACAGGCTTGTCCCATCACTGCAACTCCGCTACGGACTCAGGAGATGCGAAGGACGAGAGCCATGCATCCTCCGTTTCAGATTCAGCTTACGGACGGATGGCCTGACATTCTCCTGTAGAATTTTCTCATACAGAGCAGAATTCATGGTTCCTTCTATTAAGGCAAGTCACCAGGGGCTGAGGCAGCAAAGCATCCCCAATTTTTCACACTACCACCACCATGCTTGACCGTTGGTATAAGGTTCGTACTGTGGAATGTAGTTTGGTTTTCGCCAGGCATAATGGGACCATGTCGTGTTCTACAGGAGAATGTCAGGCCATTCTTCATGAAAGACAAGATGGCTACCACTGAGCAAAAAGAAAAGGAAGATGTACATTTATTGCTTCTGAAAAGTATTTTCCTGAACACATAGACTACAGTACAGTAAAAGTCAACAAACACGACCCAGGTGGTTGATTTTGAAAACTTCACCAGGGGTCTACTCTGAAGGGCGTAAACACACACGCGTATACACTCAGGTTACAAAACATTAGGAACACCTTCCTAATATTGAGTTGCACCCCCTTTTCACCTCAGAACAGCCTCAATTCGTTGGGGTATGGACTGCACAATGTGTCGAAAGCAGTCCACAGGGATGCTGGCCCATGTTGACTCCAATGCTTCCCACAGTTGTCAAGTTGGCTGGATGTACTTTGGGTTGTGGACCATTCTTGATACAAACAGGAAACTGTTGAGTGTGAAAAACTCACCAGCGTTACAGTTCTTGACACTCTCAAACCGGTGCTCTTTGCACCTACTACCATTCCCCTGCACATCAATATTTTGTATTGCGCATTCACCCTCAGAACGGCACACATACACAATCCATGTCTCAAATGTCCCAAGGCTTAAAAATAATTATTTAACCTTACTCCTTCCCTTCATCTACAGTAAATAAGGGATCATATCTTTCACCTGGATTCACCTGGTCAGTCTATGTCATGGAAAGAGCAGGTGTTCGTAATGTTTTGTGCACTCAGTGTACATGCGCATACACACACACACACACACACACACACACACACACATTTCTAACTTCCAGGTGTATTCACGAGGGTAACACAGCACACAATATCACTCTTGACGGCCCCCTTATAGCTCGTATGTCACCCTATTCCCTTCATAGTGTACTACTTCTCTACAAAAAAAGTAGTGCACTACATAATGAATAGGGTGCCATTTGAGATGCAGGCTGACTGAACTTCGGAAATGCCTGTCTGGTGAGAGGGACAAAATTATACCCTATGCATTAGGTCATCTTGAAACAATGTACATACTTCTATGTTTATTATGTGTGTCGTGAGGCATATAAGTCTGATCCAGTGTGTCCTGGGGTCCATATAACCTCTGTTTTAACACACCGTTGTATAATATTACAGTAATACCATGGTCATAGCTGCTTCTGTGGATAGGAAACCTTGTTCCAAAGGTCTCTGACATTTATTTTAGCTCATGGAATTGGCTTGGAATTCACACACACACGGATAAATGCACCCATGTACACACACACACACACACACGGACTAATGCACAGAGGTACACACACACACACGGACTAATGCACCCACGTACACACACACACGGACTAATGCACACAGGTACACACACACACACGGCCTAATGCACACAGGTACACACACACACACACACACACACGGACGAATGCACACAGGTACACACACACACGGACTAATGCACAAACGTACACACACACACGGACTAATGCACACAGGTACACACACACACACGGATAAATGCACACAGGTACACACACACACACGGATAAATGCACCCACGTACACACGCACTTGGACTAATGCACAAACGTACACACACACACGGACAAATGCACAAACGTACACACACACACACGGATTAATGCACCCACGTACACACACACTTGGACTAATGCACAAACGTACACACACACACGGACAAATGCACACAGGTACACACACACACGGATTAATTCACCCACGTACACACACACTTGGGCTAATGCACAAACGTACACACACACACAGACAAATGCACACATGTACACACACACACGGATTAATGCACCCACGTACACACACTTGGACTAATGCACAAACGTACACACACACACGGACAAATGCACACAGGGACACACACACTTGGACTAATGCACAAACGTACACACACACATGGACAAATGCACACACGTACACAATAACATTGACTAACGCACACAGACGTACACACACACACATGGACAAATGCACACAAGTACACACAAACATTGACTAATGCACACACACATACACAGACATTATACACACGCATAGGCACATACACACACATACACTGACACCCGTACACACACACATACTCACTCTGAGATACAGGACATATTTTATGAGGCATGTTAATGTGGTATACTAAAAATGTCAAGAAAAGGCTGAGATGGTATGGAGTCCAGGCATTAGGCTCTGAAATGTGTCTCCATCGATCTCATCTCCTAGGGTATGTAGGAGTGGTACATATAACACAGTCATGCATACTGGGGCGGCAGGTGGCCTCGCGTTTGGGCCAGTAATCGAAAGGTCGCTGGTTTGAATCCTCGAGCCAGCAAGGTGGAAAAATCTGTCATTCTGCCCTTGAGCAAGGCAGTTAACTAACTGGGTGTGTCTTATCAGAAAAACATATTGCTCAATGTACAACCTGATCACAAGAAATAAACTTCCATTTCAAACGTTTGAATGGTTCTGAGAATGTCGATATATGCCTTCCTCGGCGCTCACAAATAAAATTCAAAACAATTGCCCAGCAGTGGTTGCAAACTTGTGATGCTAGGAGCTGGAGCACGTTGCTTAGACCACTGCGTCATCACAGTTCACAATGCTCCAGCAAGCTGTAAGAATACTTGTTGATAGCGAGTCATTTGTAATTTAGTTTTAAGCCTTCCCCGAACATTAGACCTAACCTTAACCATTAGTTAATGCCTAAACTGTTAACCTTTGAGTTGTTTCTGTTTTGACCCTGTAACCACACAGAATTAACCCTGTAACCACGCAGAATTAACCCTGTAACCATGCAGAATTAATGCTGTAACCACACATAATTAACCCTGTAACCATGCAGAATTAACCCTGTAACCATGCAGAATTAATGCTGTAACCACACATAATTAACCCTGTAACCATGCAGAATTAACCCTGTAACCACGCAGAATTAAACAGGTAACCATGCAGATTTAACCCTGTACAGGCGCACAATTAACCCTGTAACCATGCAGAATTAATGCTGTAACCACACATAATTAACCCTGTAACCATGCAGAATTAACCCTGTAACCATGCAGAATTAATGCTGTAACCACACATAATTAACCCTGTAACCATGCAGAATTAACCCTGTAACCACACAGAATTAACCCTGTAACCACGCAGAATTAACCCTGTAACCACGCAGAATTAACCCTGTAACCACGCAGAATTAACTCTGTAACCATGCAGAATTAACCCTGTAACCACGCAGAATTAACCCTGTAACCACGCAGAATTAACCCTGTAACCACGCAGAATTAACCCTGTAACCACGCAGAATTAACCCTGTAACCACGCAGAATTAACTCTGTAACCACGCAGAATTAACCCTGTAACCACACAGAATTAACAGTATAACCACGCAGAATTAACACTATAACCACGCAGAATTAACACTATAACCACGCAGAATTAACACTATAACCACGCAGAATTAACACTATAACCACGCAGAGTTAACACTATAACCACGCAGAATTAACCCTGTAACCACGCAGAATTAACACTATAACCATGCAGAATAAACCCTGTAACCACGCAGAATTAATGCATCAAAAATAGATGTTCATCCACAATACATTGAACTTCAAAGGGAAACTATGATATATTGTTGCAATAATACATGTTTTTAGCAAGGTGCACATTACCTGTTTTCATAGGTATTGAAATAGCTGTGATTGTGTTTAATAATTTTCCCTAATTACTGAAACGGGACATACAGTAGTTTATAACCTATAACAAACAGCCTGTTGTTCTGTACCTCCAGAACGCAAGGGAAGAAGAGAAACCCAATTAGTGCCTTTGTGCCACATTGAATGGAAAGATTGGCACATTTTCTCTCATATGACTATGTTGCCACTGTACTGAAAATGCATTTAATGTAGGAGAACTGTGTCAGTGTAAGAGTCATGTTTTGCACATGTGTGTGTTTGCATGCATGTGTGCGCACGTGCGTGTGTGTGTGTGTGCGTGTGTGTGTGTGTGCGTGTGTGTGATAGAACTCTTACAGTCCCCCTTGTCTTTTGGCATACAAACCAAGACGTGGCATTGCCAAGCCATTACACTGCAGAGCCAACTCAGATCATTACACTGCTGGGCCAACCCAGATCATTACACAGCTTGGCCAACTCAGATCATTACACTGCTGGAAAAACACAGGTCATTATGCTCCTGGGCCAACTCAGATCATTATTCTGCTTGGCCAACTCAGATCATTACACTGCTGGGCCAACTCAGATCATTACACTGCTGGGCCAACTCAGATCAGGGGTTGGGCACAAGCCAAGCAAATCACACTGGACCAAGTCTGACCCCCCCCCCCCCTCCAAAAGGGGATCTGGGTGGAAAAGTTAAGGGATGTGGGCTGAAAAGGCTATTCTGGGATTCAAACCACAACAAAGCGTTCACCATGATACTTTTTTTCTCAGAGAAAGAAAATTATTTATTGAGGGGAGAGTTAATGAGGTGCTTTACCTTGTCTTGATTCCATTCCATCCATCTAACTGTAGCTCCTCCCACCAGCCTCCACTGGTAAACAGAGAGAGAGAGTCCCCAGCACTAGAACATGGCCAGAGGAGCACCTCTCCCAAATCAAAGCAGATCCGCTTTCTCCTATTCCTCTCTCACCAGTGATCAGAGCCCAGGGCTAATATGACTGACCTCTGACCTCGTGACCTGCTGTTGATGCTGGAGGTGGAACAAACATCCCTCAATCTCTCCACCTCTTTTTCACACACTTCTCTCTGTGTCTACCTCTGTGTGTCACTCTCTTTCTCTCTCTTCTTCTCTCTCTGTCTGTTTTTCTCTCCCTTTCTCGGGCTATTGAATGTCCCCTTTAGTCATAGAGAGGCATAGTGAGAGCGAGACAGGGAGGGAGGAAGACAACGAGAGGAGGGTGGTCAGGCATGCGTCAGTGTGTAATCAGTACAGTCTTGAGGCTTGAAGGTTTGGATGACCAGAAGGGCTGTTTGCTAAAGAAAACATGCCAGGCATGCTAGAATGGATAGATAGATGGTTGAAAACATTATTTTATAGCTAGTACTGGGAGCCCTGGGGTCTCGCCCTCCCATCCAATAATGAATATAGTATTCCAGGAGTCTGTCTCTGTCACTTGCTTCGTCGTTTTACAGTTTATTTAGTCCAGTGTAACTAACCCTGATTTATTTTACTTTTATCCCCACAGAGAAGTCTAGACGTGTACCCCAATACTGACACCCGCCCTCCCGCTTATTTGGTAAATGAAAGGGGGCGGAGAGAGAGAGAGAGAGAGAGAGAGAGAGAGAGAGAGAGAGAGAGAGAGAGACAGACAGACAGACAGAAACAGAGAGAGAGACAGACAGAAACAGAGAGAGAGAGAGAGACAGACAGAAACAGAAAGAGAGAGAGAGACAGACAGAAACAGAAAGAGGGAGAGAGAGAGAGACAGAAACAGAGAGAGAGAGAGACAGACAGAAACAGAGAGAGAGAGAGAGAGAGACAAACAGAGAGAGAGAGAGAGAGAGAGAGAGACAAACAGAAACAGAGAGAGAGAGAGATAGACAGACAGACAGACAGACAGACAGACAGACAGACAGACAGACAGACAGACAGACAGACAGACAGACAGACAGAAACAGAGAGAGAGAGAGAGACAGACAGAAACAGAGAGAAAAGAGAGAGACAGACAGACAGAAACAGAGAGAGAGAGAGAGAGACAAACAGAAACAGAGAGAGAGAGAGAGAGAAACAGAAACAGAGAGAGAGAGAGAGAGAGACAAACAGAAACAGAGAGAGAGAGAGAGACAAACAGAAACAGAGAGAGAGAGAGAGAGACAAACAGAAACAGAGAGAGAGAGAGAGAGAGAGAAACAGAAACAGAGAGAGAGAGAGAGAGAGAGAGAGAGAGAGACAAACAGAGAGAGAGCGAGAGAGAGAGAGAGAGACAAACAGAAACAGAGAGAGAGAGATGGGGAAACATTCCTTCCTATTCCTTAAAAGGGAACAGGCAGACACATTTTTGCAATAGCTCTGGAATCGTAAAAACAACTTGAGAGAACATGATGGATACTTCTTCAGAAAAAAATAAAGAAATGGTTTGACAGTGTGAACAACTTGGATTTGTGACGGGTGGCATGGTAACGAAGTAACGAAGTAACGAAGAAGAAGAATAAGCATGTGTGTGTTTGATTTGATTTGAAAAAACAATGCATTCCTCAGGTTACATCCATTCAGAACTACGTGATGAGAAAGAGAGAGAGCGAGAGAGCGTGAGTATGAGAAATAGGTATCAAGAGAGGTACTGTATATACAGTATATAGAGAGAATGAGCACGAAAGATGAGAGTAGAGAGATAGACAGTGTTTCTCATTCCTGTCTCTTGCCTGTTGTCAAGGACTATTAGGAGGGTAATTTACAACATATCTCTGTAATATTGGACACTCACTTTCCTCCTCCACTCCACATTCTGCCAAACAATGAACCCAAGTGTGTGTGTGTGTGTGTGTGTGTGTGTGTGTGTGTGTGTGTGTGTGTGTGTGTGTGTGTGTGTGTGTGTGTGTGTGTGTGTGTGTGTGTGTGTGTGTGTGTGTGTGTGTGTGTGTGTTATTCTCCATGGCGACCTTTCTCTCTTCAGAGAGTGAAAATCCATGCAGAGCATTACAGTTCCTGTCCCCTCTTATCCCCTCAGATCAAAGACTGGACCAGAGCAGCGTTTCCACAGCCCCTTCACACCCATAAGCAGCTAGTGTGTGTGTGCATGCGTGTGAGTGAGGGAAATTTGCAAGCAGTGCTGAGCACACTTGAAGCACACACTCTGTCTGTACCATATGTTATTCCAACAATATCACACGGTCTCATTTCAGTATTCCATGTTTGTCCAGGGGAGAAATAAACATTGAGTTTTGACTGTTAAGGTATGGCATTAATTCCGATTGGTTAAGTTAAGGGTTGAGGTTTGGGATAGGATTAGAACAGATGGTTAAGTTTAGGAATGAATTCCAAATGGTTAAAGGGATTCCTCGAGATTTTGGCAATGAGACCCTTTATCTAGCTCCCCAGAGTCAGATGATCTCCTGGATACCATGTTTATGTCTCTGAGTGCAGTTTGAAGGAAGTTGCTAACTAGTACTAGTGCAATAACTGGAAGTTCATGCTCACAGATACACAAAGACTTCCAGTCACTGTGCTAAAGTTAGTTAGTATTGACTTGTGGAACTACCTCTAACTTCCTTCATACTGGACACAGAGACATAGACATTGTATCCATACGTTCATCTGACTCAGAGAAAACAGATTAAGGGCCTCATTGCATCTCTGTAAGGTAAAGGGTTAAAGCTAGAATCCTTCATTGAAACAATAACAAAGCAGTCACCTGCCTCTGTTTCGGTGGAAAGCTGAGGAATGGGCCTGGAGACATGTAACCACTCTCAAATGTGTACACAGAGTAATGGATGCAAAGACTGACCATCCATGGTATCAAAAGTATAGTTTGAATCTATTCAGTGTTTATAGTTTGAGGCTATTCAGTGTTTGTTTAAATGTACATGGTTTACAAACACTGGAGTAAAACATGCTTATATTTTGGGCTCTGATAAGTTACGACAGTTAAACTAAGCTCATGAGGCATTTATAAGTTATTGTCACGATCGTCGTATGGAGTAGACCAAATCGCAGCGAGGTGTGAATCCATTCTTTTATTGAATGACAAAAAAACACGAAGAACACTTAAACAAAAAAACAACAAAACGAACATGACGCTATGACAACGAGTGCTGACACAGGCAACTACACATAAACAATAACCCACAAACCACAATACAAAACAGGCTACCTAAATATGGTTCCCAATCAGAGACAACGACAACCACCTGCCTCTGATTGAGAACCATATCAGGCCAAAACACATAGAAACAGACTAACTAGACATGCTGTCACGTTCTGACCTTTATTTCCTTTGTTTTGTCATTATTTAGTATGGTCAGGGCGTGAGTTGGGGTGGGCAGTCTATGTTTGTTTTTCTATGATTTGGGTATTTCTATGTTTCGGCCTAGTATGGTTCTCAATCAGAGGCAGGTGTCATTGGTTGTCTATGATTGAGAACTGCCTTGTTTAGGGGCAGAATGACATTTTCCTTGTCTGCTCAGGAATTTGATCTAACAATCTTTCGGTTACTGGCACAACACTCAAACCACTAGGCTACCTTCAAAGTGGTTAGAGTGTTGTGTAAATCAAATGACACAAACCCCCCAAAAAAAATCAATTTTAATTCCAGGTTGTAAGGCAACAAAATTGTAAAAATGCCAAGGGGGATGAATACTTTCGCAAGCCACTGTATCTCTGAAGAACATCCAGTTTTGATTTCTAGCTGCCATATATTTTTCCACTGTGCTGTGATATTTCAGAACAGTTCTGAACCTTTCTATTCTCATAGTTTGTACAGATTGTAAATGAAAGATAGACATATTTGCTAAGAGTATTATTATATTATTGATCGATTGACTATGACTTTTCAAATCACCCATCAGTGCTATTTGCAGAGTTAGCGCCAAGTAAATGTTTCAATCTTTCAGCCACTCCTGAACCTGCGACCAAAAACAAGCTATACAGGTATATATATACACTACTGTTCAAAAGTTTGGGGTCACTTAGACATGTCCTTGTTTTTGAAAGAAAAACAAAAGTTTTGTCCATTAAAATACCATAACATTTATCAGAAATACAGTGTAGGCAATGTTAATGTTGTAAATGACTATTGTAAGCTGGAAACTACATAGGTGTACAGAGGCCCATTATCAGCAACCATCACTCTTGTGTTCCAATGGCACGCTGTGTTAGCTATTCCAAGTTTATAATTTTAAAAGTCTAATTGTTCATTAGAAAACCCTTTGTGCAATTATGTTACGACAGCTGAAAACTGTTGTTCTGATAATATGTGTAATAATATACACACTTCTATGAACAATTGTTACCTATAACGGGTTTAAATTTGTTTTGTTTTCACCCAATCCAAAACCTTTACCCTTACCTTAACCAATCAGAATGAGTACCTAAACTTAACCCTTAGCAATGACATTTTACGTTTGGAGAAATGGAACAATACAGAGCAGTAGGAGTCAACCCAGGGTGTCAAAAACACTTCAGAATTTGACGTTTGGAGAACATGGATGAACATCTAATTCTGCAGTGCGACTTGTCTTCTCAACTCACCATCACATACTTTTATTGAGGGGCTATGACAATCAAATGCAATATAGTCTGACATCATGTATCTTATCTCACCACCACTAATGAGATGGGTGTGCTTGCTCCATGTCTCGTCAGAGCTTCTCAAAGTCAGGGGGCGTTGTCGAAAGTGCGCACCTCATCTCTGCTGTTGCATCCAGCCTGGATCCATATTTGGTTTTAATGCAGACGAGAACACTGAATCTAGCTTCACACAGTTTAAAAAAGAAAATGTTTGGAAAGGTAGTTGCACTCTGTAATCCAACATAACAAGATGCTCACTGTCAGGGTTGTGGTTAACGTAGTTAGTTAGCTAGCTAGCTGTCACGTTCTGACCTTAGTTCTTTTGTTATGTCTTTGTTTTAGGTTGGTCAGGGCATGAGTTGGGGTGGGTTGTCTATGTTCGTTTTTCTATGTTGTGTTTTGTGTTTGGCCTGGTATGGTTCTCAATCAGAGGCAGGTGTCGTTAGACGTCTCTGATTGAGAATCATACTTAGGTAGCCTTTTCCCACCTGTGTTTCGTGGGTGATTGTTTCCTGTTTAGTTGTTTGTGTCACCATTCAGGACCTTTTCAGTTTTCATTCACTTTGTTATTTTTGTATTTTGTCGTGTTCAGTGATTATTAAAGTATCATGGACACTTACCACGCTGCATATTGGTCCGATATTGGTCCCAAATCAATGAAGCCACACTGCAGTTTTCCTAATGTTCAATTGTTTTCTTAATGCAAATAAAGGCCTGTATTATTCAATCATAACTCAAAGTATAATAATGTATTAGTCCATGTTTTTTTATATTTTAGTATTTCTAGTCAAACAATGTAAACCACCATAGACATCCTTGCATCCACAGCATTGTCCATGTGTGAGTGGTTACATGTTCCAACCCCAACCCTGTGTTTATCACACAGGGGCAGGCTATAGAAAATTAAACATACAGTGGGGAGAACAAGTATTTGATACACTGAAGATTTCGCAGGTTTTCTAACTTACAAAGCATGAAGAGGTCTGTAATTTTTTTATCATAGGTACACTTCAACTGTGCGAGATGGATACTGAAAAAAAATCCAGAAAATCACATTGATTTTTAAGTAATTAATTAGCATTTTATTGCATGACATAAGAATTTGATCACCAACCAACCAGTAAGAATTCCGGCTCTCACAAAACCTGTTAGTTTTTCTTTAAGAAGCCCTCCTGTTCTCCACTCATTACCTGTATTAACTGCACCTCGTTGAACTCGTTACCTGTATAAAAGACACCTGTCCACACACTCAATCAAACAGACCCCAACTTCTCCACAATGGCCAAGACCAGAGAGCTGTGTAAGGACATCAGGGTTAAATTGTAGACCTGCACAAGGCTGGGATGGGCTACAGGAAAATAAGCAAGCAGCTTGGTGAGAAGTGCAATTATTAGAAAATGGAAGAAGTTCAAGATGACGGTCAATCACCCTCGGTCTGGGGCTCCATGCAAGATTTCACCTCGTGGGGCATCAATGATCATGAGGAAGGTGAGGGATCAGCCCAGAACTACACGGCAGGACCTGGTCAATGACCTGAAGAGAGCTGGGACCACAGTCTCAAAGAAAACCATTAGTAACATACTACGCCTTCATGGATTGAAATCATGCAGCACACGCAAGGTCCCACTGCTCAAGCCAGCGCATGTCCAGGCCCATCTGAAGTTTGCCAATGACCATCTGGATGATCCAGAGGAGGAATGGGAGAAGGTCATGTGGTCTGATGAGACGAGAATAGAGATTTTTGGTCTAAACCACTCGCCGTGTTTGGAGGAAGAAGAAGGATGAGTACAACCCCAAGAACACCATCCCAACCGTGAAGCATGGAGGTGGAAACATCATTCTTTGGAGATGCTTTTCTGCAAATGGGACAGGATGACTGCACCATATAAATGGGAGGATGGATGGGGCCATGTATCGCGAGATCTTGGCCAACAACCTCCTTCCCTCAGTAAGAGCATTGAAGATGACAACGACATTGAAGCATTGAAGATGACATGACAACGACCCAAAACACACAGCCAGGGCAACTAAGGAGTGGCTCCGTAAGAAGCATCTCAAGGTCCTGGAGTGGCCTAGCCAGTCTCCAGACCTGAACCCAATAACAAATCTTTGGAGGGAGCTGATATATGAAGTCCATATTGCCCAGCGACAGCTCCGTAACCTGAAGGATCTGGAGAAGGTCTGTGTGGAGGAGTGGGCCAAAATCCCTGCTGCAGTGTGTGCAAACCTGGTCAAGAACTACAGGAAACGGATGATCTATGTAATTGCAAACAAAGTTTTCTGTACCAAATATTAAGTTCTGCTTTTCTGATGTATCAAACACTTCTGTGATGCAATAAAATGCAAATGAATTACTTAAAAATCATACAATGTGATTTTCTGCGTTTTTGTTTTAGATTCCGTCTCTCACAGTTGAAGTGTAACTATGATAAAAATTACAGACCTCTACATGCTTTATAAGTAGGAAAACCTGCAAAATTGGCAGTGTATCAAATACTTGTTCTGCCCACTGTATGTTTCAAAAGGGTGGACAAAAGTCTTGTAAAGCTACGATCCTTAATTGAAACAATAACAAGGTTCTCACTTCACTGTTATTTTACTTATACTGTAATGTCATAGTTAAGTAATTACGTTTCGTAACCCTGAGCAGGAAAAGGCAGCTAGATGACATGGAGGAGTGCAGAAATGCACAGCCTATCTTCAGATGGCCAAAAAGGGACATTTTGTACACCACTAAAACAATCAAAACTACAACCAGGAGGAACACACACACATCACAAAGCTGGGTTAATCACCTGGTATTTGACTTCATCATAGAGGATGTGCAACCCTTTTCACTAGTAGAGGTGCCTTCATTCCGCAAGCTGGTAGAAGGAATCAGTGGTGTGAGAACGGTCATGAGTAGAAAGACGTTGATGCAAAGAATTAAAAGGAAATTTGAGTTCATGAAAGAAGTTCTCTCCACCAAACTCCAGAGCATAAAGTCAGCCTGCCCAACTGCAGACATCTGGTCTGCTATAACAGAAGCTTCTTCAGCATGATATGCCATTGGATTGAGGAGGACACCTTGGAGAGGACGTCAGCTGCTTTGGCCTGTGCAAGACTGAGCAGACGTCATACCTATGATGTGATTGTTGCCAAGTTAAGTGAAACAGATGCAGACCATAAAATTCAGCACAAAGAGAGGGCCACAGCAACTTTGTTAAGGCATTCCGGGAGTTCAGTGGAAATGAAGAGGAGCAAAATGAGACAGGTGATGTAGTGAGTTTTAATGATGTGGGTGCAGGGAGGTTGAGAAAAAAACTTTTTTCTCCCTCCACATCAACATTGTGTAGCGCACATCCTCAACCTTATCGCCACCAATGAGGTGGACAAAGCTGCATCCCTAGGTACATCACATGAATTGTATAGAAGTGCAATGCCAAAATGTTCCAGCATTTGAAACAAAACACACAGGTCCACACTAGCTTCAGAGGCAATAGAGGATATTGCAAGCCTGAAAATATCTGTGACAAGATGGAGCTCAGAGTACCGTGCCATCTCTAAACTCATAGCCGTCAAAGATGACCAGCTGGGGAAAATCTGTAAAGACCTTGGTGTGAGCAGCAAACTACATTCTCGTGAGATTGCTTTTCTCAAGGAGTACAGAACAGTCTTACAGCCACTCACATTCTCTATTGATCTTCTTCAGGGAAAGAAAAAGTGTTTTCTTGGTTTTCTTATCCCAACAATAATAAACTTGAAGTCTAAGCTCTCAGAGAAAATACCTCTTGCGACATTCTCTGCACAAATCATCACCATGGTCATTGAGGCTATAGACCGCCAGTTTGGACCTATGCTAAGCACCAATGAAGCAAAAATAGCAACTGCTACCATGCCAAAGTTTCGACTGTGTTGGCTCATCATTAGTTCAAGAAGCATCTTCTACGGAGAACACACACTACGAAGAGGTTGATGAGGGAGTACCGAACGAATGTGATGAGTCAGAAGACAGTTATTTGGTGTTCGGAGGTGCAACACCAAGGGCCAGTGGCACTGCAGAGGATGAGGTGAGGAAGTACCTCGAAGAGAAAGAAAAGTCTTCAGACTCCTTGAAATCGTTCCCCACAGTTCAGAACTCCAATCAAAACATATTGTTTTGGTCACATACACATGTTAAGCAGATGTTATTGCGAGTGTAACGAAATGCTTATGCTTCTAGATCTGACAGTGCAGCAGTATCTAAGAGGTAATATCTAACAACTCCACAACAAAACCTAATATCTAACAATTCCACAACAAAACCCAATACACACAATCTAGTAAGTAATGGGATAAGAATATATGAAAATAAAATATAAGGATGAGCAGTGACAGAGCGGCTAAGATGCAATAGATAGTAAGTAATAGATAGTGAAGGATACAGTATACAGTATATGCATATGAGATGAGTAATACAAGATATGTTAACATTCTTAAAGTGGCATTATTAAAGTGACTAGTGTTCAATTTATTAAAGTGGCCAATGATATCAAGTCTGTAGGTAGATAGCCGCCTCTCTGTGCTAGTGGTGGCTGTTTAACAGTCTGATGGCGATGAGATAGGAGCTCTTTTTCAAACTCTCTGTTCCAGCTTTGATGCACCTATACTGACATCACCTTCTGGATGGAAGCGGGGTGAACAGGTAGTAGCTCGGGTGGTTATTGTACTTGATGATCTACCTGGAGGGCAGCTCAGCATTCAATGGTCAAGTGCGGCCTTTTCCCTTGGTCTAAGGGCACCCCTTCGCTGAATTTTAACATTTAGATTAGAATAATGTTCATGAAAATGTTTAAGGTTAACCACATTACAATGATTTTGAGATGCAAAGACGATATTATTACATTTTTTTTTCTGGTTTTTAAAACATTTCCCGCCACCCCATTTTCATATCAGGCGACCCCACATGGGAACCTCTGGCCTACTTGATGGTAAAAGCACTCATATTTGCCTCTAGTGGACGGTATTAATGGCATATTCCGACGTCCTGGGGATCTGGACGAACGTTGAATACTGCATCGTATCTGGTGTGACCTGAATGGTTATTCTCCATGGCGACCTTTCTCTCTTTAGAGAGTAAAAATCCATGCAGAGCATTACAGTTCCTGTCCCCTCTTATCCTCTCTGATCAAAGACTGGACCAGAGCAGTGTTTCCACAGCCCCTTCACACCCATCAATAGTTAGTGTGTGTGTGTGTGTGAGTGTGTTTGTGTGAGTGTGTTTGTGTGTATATGTGTGTGTGTGTGTGTGTGTGTGTGTGTGTGTGTGTGTGTGTGTGTGTGTGTGTGTGTGTGTGTGTGTGTGTGTGTGTGTGTGTGTGTGTGTGTGTGTGTGTCTGTAAAGCGTATTACAGGAGACTTTATCCATTCCTTTCTCACCCATCATCAGATAATCACAAATCCAGGCTGATTCCTGGTCTGTGGCAGTGTTCCCAGCTGCTTCCAGTAGTATCCATCAAGCTCACCGAGGAATAACATTTCCTAAGCTGTGAACTTGGCCACCTCGACACCTGTGAGCATTTACAATAAAAGGGTATGATAAGACACATGTTCGGAACGGGGACCCACTGAATATTTATGTATTGTCCCCTGAGAAAGGGCAGGGAAAACCACCTGACCTGAACATTATGTAGAGTTTAAGCCTGAAGTTAAACAAGAGGGAGACAGAGAAAGACAGAAAGACAGCGAGAGAAGGAGAGAGAGCTAGAAAAAGGGAAAGAAGGGGGAAAGAATGCAAGCTTGTCCTTGAACGACAGAGAATGAAAATGTGTTTCACATTGAAGAACACGGCAACCAAATGCACAAGATCTCATAGTTTCCCTTCGAAATTTGACGTATTATGGCTGAACGTCTATTTTTGACGCAGTAATTCTGCGTGGTAACAGGGTTAATTCTGCATGGTTACAGGGTTAATTCTGCATGGTTTCAGGGTTAAAACAGGAACAACTCAAAGTTTTAACAGTTTAAACATTCATTCCGAATGGTAAGGTTAGTGGTATGGTTTGGGGAAGGCTTCAAACAAAATAAAGAATAATGATGCGCTAGATATCATCAGTACTTGTTGTATTCTCATAGCTTGCTAAAGCATCGTGAACTGCTGTACCACAGTGGGCTAAGCAGTGTGCTTTGGCTCCAAGCCCCATGAGTTCGCACCCAGTGCTGGCCAATACTTTGTAAACATTTTGTGAGCACTTAGGAAGGCATCTATTGACGTTCTCGGGACTTTTTCAAACTTCCAAAATCACTGTCTATTTCTAGTGACCAGCTTGATCAAATTCATGGTGTTTGTTTTCTCTCCTTTGTTTTTTCTCTCTCTCTTTGACATAAATGGCTTTTCTTGACCTAATCAAATACACAGACGTCACTTTTCCAAATATCCAATGTTCAGTAGAGAAGTACAATATGTGGATTATCTGCCCAAACACATTCCAACATCAGACAACCTCCCATGTCTTTCATCCACAGATCTCATCCATTAGCTTCTGAGAAATGAATGCAGTTACTGGCCCTGTTGAAGTCCTTTCTTTCTTTCTTCCTTCTTTCCTTCCTTCAGAGAGGTCATCACTACTTCAAGGAAGGGAGAAACAAAGGATGCATTTGAGATAACAAATTAATAATATACATGCACCATGGGGATGTGGAAGTTTTTGTTTTAACTCAATAAGTTTAGTAAACATGTGCAATACACTGTTGGGGTAGAACAAAAGCCTGCTCAACCCAATACTGGAGTTATAGAACACTGCACTAGAACCAGACATCATATAACTTACAGTACGTCTCATTACAACCCATAGGAACACAGGAAATAGAACAGTAGACTTGAGGGTATTCTGTATAGACATTCTAGTCAGAACTGGTCATCAATATCTGCAAGGGTCCCAATACTATAGTCATTCATTCAACAGTTCATTTTTCAGCTAGGTCATCCGTGGTCCATCCGTGATCCATCCATGGTCCATCCGTGATCCATCCGTGGTCCATCCGTGGTCCATCCGTGATCCATCCGTGTCTGAGGACGTCGGGAGATGACGTGAAATTCGACCACTAGGAGCAACATTGAGCACTCTTACCTTCAAGTGGGTTTAGATTTTTCTAGGGTGTTGTGGACAGGGATGGAGGATGGGCATAAATATCTGATTACAAAGGATGGATGTTCAAATCGAGCAATATAAATTTTCTTTTGAGACATTTGTTTTAAGCCTATCCCAAAACTTGAGCCAGGGTTTCCCAAACTCGGTCCTTGTGACCCCAAGGGGTGCACATTTTGTTTTTTACCCTAGCACAACACAGCAGATTCAAAGAATCAACTTATCATCAAGCTTTGAGCACTTGAATCATCTGTGTATTGTTAGGACCCTTTGGACCCTGAGGGTCGGGTTTGGGAAACACTGCCTCAACCCTTACCTTAACCATTCGGAGTTAATGCCTAAACTTAAAATGTTGCAGTTACAGTTTTTTACATTCACTTTGGCACTAATTTCGGAACCTTGATGTCATTTTTCAAAACTTTAGACACAAAACTAACAACCAATGATCAAAATGAACACTTTTTCCAATTTCTTGGATACACATAAAGCCAAGATCATTTGTTCATTGAACTAAAATCACCTGTTCAAAATGACTCAACTTAACATCAAAGTATTACCATTTCAAAATGCAATTCACACATTACATCTGAGATGACTGTCTATTCATTTCATTACAATGATACAACTGCTCAAAATGATAAGTAACTGTTGCATTACTCTTAATGCATAGTTTTAAAACATGGAATATTGTTCGTCAGTTTCCGTAAAACTATGCATTAAGAGTAATGCAACAGTTACTCATCATTTTGAGCAGTTGTATCATTGTAATGAAATGAATAGACAGTCATCTCAGATGTAATGTGTGAATTGCATTTTGAAATGGTAATACTTTGATATTAAGTTGTGTCATTTTGAACAGGTGATTTTAATTCAATGAACAAATGATCTTAGCTTCATGTGTATTGTATCCAAGCAATTGGAAAAAGTGTTTGTGTTTTGAAACATTTTCATTTTGATCATTGGTTGTTAGTTTTGTGTCTAGAGTTTTGAAAAATTACATCAAGGTTCCGAAATTAGTGCCAAAGTGATTGTAAAAAACTGTAATGCCTAAACTTAACTTTAAAACTTCAAAATTTGACCTTTGCAAGAACTTTGAAAATGTGACGTTTGAGAAACATGGATGAACATCTAATTCTGACGTGAGACTGTGAGAGCTAGTTGCATTTTTACCCTTCCTGGTTTTGCCAATGTTCGTGTGTGCGTTTGTGCCCTCCTCTAGCTTTACCTTCTTCATACTTTCCATACTTTCCACCCTTTCCTCCTCTCCCTCCCTCTCTCCTCCTCCTCCTGTACTTTTACATGTGTTTGCTTTCTACGTATTTCCATTTCTTTCTGTTCTCACACATTACATTAGATATATGTCTATGTGTGTGTAAACCCTATAGCCGAATGAAAATAGTTTCAGTTTGCAGTTATTACCCTGTGTTCCTAGGGGACATCCATGCTCTAACCTCTATGTCTGCATCTCAAATGGCCCCATATTCCCTATACAGTACACTACTTTTGACCAGAGACCCTGTATGGAGTAGGGTGCCATTTAAGACAAGCCTATGTTCCTCCCTGCTGAGTAACAGGTCTATGATTGATGCAGGGGGAGACGGAATAGCGGCTGGACCATGGGACCTTTAGCTGCTACAGAGTCAAAGGATCATTGGTCGACAGCATGTGTGTGTGTGTTCAGTGTGTGTGTGTGTGTTCAGTGTGTGTGTGTCTGTCTGTCTGTCTGTCTGTCTGTCTGTCTGTCTGTCTGTCTGTCTGTCTGTCTGTCTGTCTGTCTGTCTGTCTGTCTGTCTGTCTGTCTGTCTGTATATGTCTCCATGTTTGCACGTGTTCATGTCTGTGCTTGCACTGTACCCACTGACCTACAGCCTGTTACTCTGTGTTTGGCAGCACTAATTCAATATGACTGGGCTTTGCCTTGGGCTGTGGCGATCACAAAATTTAATCAGCCGGTGATTGTCAAATAACTGTCGGTCTCACGGTAATTGACTGTCAATTAACATAAACACGTTTACCATCTCTTGAATTCCACACATAGCCTACAAGCCGCTGATGCAGACCTTTGGAGCATCTACATTTGACAAAAGTCTATTAAATCCATGTAATATAGCCTACACCTTCACAGTAAATCCATTATTTATTTTAGACAGGTCTAATGAAGCATGATATGAAGAAAATGTAGTCTGTTTCAGAAGAACAGAGTAGCATACTCTGAGTTGTCCTTATGCTAGGTCCTGATCTGGCTATGCCAAATGGCTGTGGGCTACACTAGTTCATTTAGCAGACAAGATTTGCTAAACATTCCGTGGCATTATTTTATAGTATGAAAAATACAATTGAACAAAGCTGAATAAAATAGAAAGGATATTTTCTCCAAATGATTCGAGGGGGTGTGCACACGCGGCTATTCTGTGTTGAGTGGTTAACAAAGAAATAGTTATTCCTATATGCTTAATTTTGAGTTATTTTTGGGGGAGAGAAGTGATGAAGTCATATTTCAAATGACTGTAGCAAATCTATTTCCATACTGCTCAGCATGGTGAGTACAATGGCTTATGATCTAGAAAGAGAGAGAGAGAGAGAGAGAGAGAGAGAGAGAGAGAGAGAGAGAGAGAGAGAGAGAGTGTGTGAGTACAATATGTTTGCCTATGCCCTATACTGTATGAGTCTGCATGTGTCACTCTCTCTCAGGACACATTCTCTCCTGGACCCCAAGTCCAATCCCAGGGCAGTTTGGAGAAGTTTGGAGCGTCAGAAGCAGCGTGTGTGGCCAGCAAGTCATTCATGGTATTTGCTGTGGATATAAGATAGGTCCAGATTGAGAATGCAGTGAGCCAGAGGAATGGTAATTACTTGTGGAAATCAAACACCATCAATTGTAGGGTTTCAACATTTCTGACTGTCTTCCTCTATGCCCTTCTCTCCACTCTCTGCTTACTCACTCCCTCCACCCTATTTAAATTACAAGACTTTCTCCACCCCTCCTTTTCCCCTTCTCCACCCCTCCTTTTTCTCTTCTCCACCCCTCCTTTTCCCCTTCTCCACCCCTCCTTTTTCTCTTCTCCACCCCTCCTTTTTCTCTTCTCCACCCCTCCTTTTTCTCTTCTCCACCACTCCTTTTTCTCTTCTCCACCCCTCCTTTTTCTCTTCTCCACCCCTCCTTTTTCTCTTCTCCACCACTCCTTTTTCTTTTCTCCACCCCTCCTTTTTCTCTTCTCCACCCCTCCTTTTTCTCTTCTCCACCCCTCCTTTTCCCCTTCTCCACCCCTCCTTTTTCTCTTCTCCACCCCTCCTTTTTCTTTTTTTTCTCCACCCCTCCACCCCTCCTTTTTCTTTTTCTCTTCTCCACCCCTCCTTTTTTTTCTCTTCTCCACCCCTCCTTTCCACCCCTTCTCTCCACCCCTCCATTTCCTCTTCTCCACCCCTCCTTTTTATCTTCTCCACCCCCTCTTTTCTCCACCACTCCTTTCTCTTTTTCCTTTTCCTCTTCTCCACCCCTCCTTTTACTCTTCTCCACCCCTCCTTTTACTCTTCCCACCCCTCCTTTTCCTCTTCTCCACCCCTCCTTTTCCTCTTCTCCACCCTTCCCTTTACTCTTCTCCACCCCTCCTTTTACTCTTCTCCACCCCTATTTCTACTCTTCACTGTACCTTATTTTACTCATCTTTATCATACACAACTTTCCAGTTTCCACTCATCTTAAAATCCTGTAACACACTTCTGTCCACCACCCTTCTGTCTGCTCCCTTTATCCACCCCTTCACCTTTCTCCACCCATCCTTTCACTATTCTCCACCCTTTAGCCACCCCTTCACCCTTCTCCACCATTATCCACCCATTCCCTCACCATTTTCCACCCTCCACCCACCCCTTCACCATCCTCCACCCCCCTTACCATTCTCTACCCTCCCTCCCTCCCTCTCTCCTCCTCCTCCTGTACTTTTACAAGCGTTTGCTTTCTACGTATTTCCATTTCTTTCTGTTCTCACACATTACATTAGATATATGTCTGTGTGTGTAACCCCTATAGCCGAATGAAAATAGTTTCAGTTTGCAGTTATTGCCCTGTGTTCCTAGGGGACATCGATGTTCAAACTCTATGTTTGCATCTCAAATGGCCCCCTATTCCCTATATAGTGCACTACTTTTGACCAGAGACCCTGTATGAAGTAGGGTGCCATTTAAGACAAGTCTATGTTCCTCCGTTCATCACACCCGCCTCTCATTCCGTCCTCCACAGTCACCATTGCTATCCAGTGGGGAGTGTAAAAGGCCAAGTTCTTGAAGAATATCCTCAACTCTAAGCAATACATCCCATAGAGCAGAGGATTTGTCTCAAATGGCACCTTTTCCCAATAAAGTCCACGAGGCCCAATAGGCCCAGGTTAAAAGTAGTGCACTATATAGGGAATATGGTACCATGTGGGTTGTAGCCAGAGTTGTGGAATTAGCCTACAGGCTGAAATGTTGGTTAATTGTCCATGTCCCCAAAGAGCAGCTTTAATGACTTAGTGCCTCGCTGTCCAGTGCCTCCTACAGCCTGACTTGGTACCTGAACCTAACCAGCCTGTAAAGCGTCTGTGTGTAGCTGGTGAGATGAGTCAGGCACAGGACAGCAGATATGAGTAATGAAAGCAATCTCGTATAAATACAAGGCCACAAATACAGACTGCAATACAATAAACAATTACTCACAAACAAACTTGGGGAACAGAGGATTAAATAATGAACAAGTAATTGGGGGATTGAAACCAGGTGTGTAAGACAAAGACAAAACAAATGGAAAATGAAAAGTGGATCTGCGATGACAAGAAGGCCAGTGACATCGACCGCCGAACGCCGCCCGAACAAGAAGAGGGATCGACTTCGGCGGATGTCGTGACACTGCCAGTGTACAATCAAAATCATTTTCTGACAACCGTGTGTGTGTGTGTGTGTGTGTGTGTGTGAGTGTGGGTGTGGATATCAAAGCATTATACTGTTATATAAAAAACACCCCCCCCCCTCTCCCCCGTTCACTCTTACATTGGGTTTGACAAAGAGCAAATGTGAATTGGACAAATGAGGACTGAGGTAGAGGTGACTTCCAGAGAGCACTGAAGACAGGGCTCCAGAGTGGGAGTGCTGCAGACTCCAATTCCCACACTTCATTAATCTTCTCTGGGACATCAACCCAGCACAGAGCACTAGCCCTGTCCAGGCTCAGCTAAGGCCTACACCAAACTCTTTTTTTCTTAGTGGTTGTAACAATATCAGAGTGTGTGTGTGTGTGTGTGTGTGTGTGTGTGTGTGTGTGTGTGTGTGTGTGTGTGTGTGTGTGTGTGTGTGTGTGTGTGTGTGTGTGTGTGTGTGTGTGTGTGTGTGTGTGTGTGTGTGTGTGTGTGTGTGTGTGTGTGTGTGTGTGCGTGCCTCCGTGCGTGCGTGTGTGAAATTTATTTTGGATGTATTTTTGATGAATGTCTATTTTTTAGTTTCATTCTGCGTGGTTACAGGGTTAATTATGTGTGCTTACAGGGTTAATTCTGCGTGGTAACAGGGTTAGTTATGTGTGGTTACAGGGTTAATTCTGCGTGGTTACAGGGTTAATTCTGCATGGTTACAGGGTTAATTCTGCATGGTTACAGGGTTAATTCTGCATGGTTACAGGGTTAATTATGTGTGCTTACAGGGTTAATTCTGCGTGGTAACAGGGTTAGTTATGTGTGGTTACAGGGTTAATTCTGTGTGGTTACAGGGTTTAAGTCTGTGTGGTTACAGGGTTAAAACAGAAACAACTCAAAGGTTAACAGTTTAGACATGAACTCAGAGTGGTTAAGGTTAGGGCTCCCAATCACATCCGGACGTGATTGGGAGTCCCATAAGGCAGTGCACAATTGGCCCAGCGTCGTTCAGGTTTCGCGGGGGTAGGCCGTCATTGTAAATAAGAATGTGTTCTTAACTGACTTGCCTAGTTAAATGAAGGATAAATACATTTAAAACATTTAAAATTAAAAGTGCTAATGTTCTGGAAATAATTAAAAACAACGTGCAGTTTTAATCAAATATCATCAAATATTCACGGCTTGCTCGAGGTCTATGAACTGCAGTGACACAGTGGTCTAAGCAGCACGCTCCGGCTCTGAGCATCATGAGCTTGAGGGCAACTGTTGTTCTTTTTTTAAATTCTGGGAACCTTTTCAAATGTCTGATATTGAAGTGTATTTGTAGTGATCAGCCTGCTGGACCAGGGCAGAATGTTGGCCAACAGACAGGGAGAGTGTTTTACGAGTTGACTCTTGACCCCTCTTATCGCCCATCATTCATTTGAGTTACAGCAGCCACCCACCCATCTGGATGAAGACAAATAGCAGGAGGAAGAGATACATTAACAGACATACACAGAAGGGGTGTGACAAATGGACATTTTTTCTTAATGTTTAAACAGCCATAAAATTCCACGTGAATTCACAATGCAGCTGTGCTGCTGCCAGCAACGGTTTGGTTCTCATGGTGCATCTGTAACGGCTGTTGGTGGAAGAAGGTGAGGACCAAAGTGCAGCGTGGTACGTGTTCATCATTTATTAAATAGAACTTAACACTAAATACAAAGTCACAAAAAGAACAACCGAAACAGCTCCGTCAGGTGCAAAACACAAAACAGAAAGCAACTACCCACAAAACCCATGTGGGCAAGAGCTACCTAAGTATGGTTCTCAATCAGAGACAACGACAGACAGCTGTCCCTGATTGAGAACCATACCCAGCCAAAAACAAAGAATTACAAAAACATAGAAAAAGTAACATAGAATGCCCACCCTAGTCACACCCTGGCCTAACCAAAATAGAGAATAAAAAGCCTCTCTATGGCCAGGGCGTGACAGTACCTCCCGCCAAAGGTGTGGACTCCGGCCGCAAAACCTGACTCTAAAGGGGAGGGTCCGGGTGGGCCTTCTTTACGGCGGCGGCTCAGGTGCGGGACGTGGACCCCGCTCCACCTCAGTCTCCACCCTTGCAGCAGGCCCCGGACTGAGGGCGCCACTAAACTGAAGGGCACCTCTGGAATGAGGGACGCCTCTGGACTAAGGGGCTACGATTCTGGCGGCTCCGGAGTGAAGGGCGACTCTGGCGGCTCCGGAGTGAAGGGCGACTCTGGCGGTTCCGGAGTGAAGGGCGGCTCTGGCGGCTCCGGAGTGAAGGGCGACTCTGGCGGCTCCGGAGTGAAGGGCGACTCTGGCGGCTCCGGAGTGAAGGGCGACTCTGGCGGCTCCGGAGTGAAGGGCGACTCTGGCGGCTCCGGAGTAAAGGGCGACTCTGGCGGCTCCGGAGTGAAGGGTGACTCTGGCAGCTCCGGAGTGAAGGGCAGCGCTGGCAGCTCCGGACAGGAGGGCGGCTCTGGCAGATCCGGACTGGAGGGAGACTTGTTTCTGGGAGCAAGCACAGGACTCACCAGGCTGGGGTCTGAAGGGCACGTCCTTATTAGCCTGAAATAGTTTGCAAGCCCTGCCTGTTTGATGATTTGTCGGAGGGGATTTCTTATAAGCTTCCGGATTAGAGTCCCGCTCCTTGGAAATGGCAGCTGTACCCATTAGCTGAGTGCAAATGTTGTCTGTAATCCATGTGTTACGTCCTGACCTTAGTTCCTTTTTTAGTTTGGTCAGGGCGTGAGTTAGTTTGGTCAGGGCGTGAGTTGGGGTGGGCATTCTATGTTTTTGTTCTATGTTTTGTATTTCTAGTTTTGGCCTGGTATGGTTCCCAATCAGAGGCAACTGTCAATTGTTGTCTCTGATTGAGAACCATACTTAGGCAGCCTGTTTTCCCACTATGGCTTGTGGATTGTTATTTTCTGTTTTGTGTGCTTTGCACCTGACGGAGCTGTTTCGGTATTTTTTTTGTTCCTTGTTGTATTTAGTGCTCAGTTTATTAAAATAATGATGAACACTTACCACGCTGCATCTTGGACCTCACCTTCTTCCACCAACGGTCGTTACACCATGACTTCTAGTTGAGGTGTGTACATACAGTCACTGTGGACATCATTGATGCACTTATTGATGAAGCCAGTGACTGATGTGGTGTACTCCTCAATGGCATCGGAAGAATCCCGGGACATATTCCAGTCTGTGCTAGCAAAACAGTCCTGTAGTTTAGCATCTGCTTCATATGACCACTTTTTTATGGACCGAGTCACTGGTGCTTCCTGCTTTAATTTTTGCTTGTTAGCAGGAATCAGGAGGATATAAATATGGTCAGATTTGCCAAATGGAGAGTGAGGGAGAGCTTTGTACGTGTCTCTGTGTGTGGAGTAAAGGTGGTCTAGAGTGTTTTCCCTCTGATTGCCTATTTGTCATGCTGATAGAAATTAGGTGAAACTGATTTAAGTTTCCCTGCATTAAAGTCCCTGGCCACTGGGAGCGCCGCCTCTGGATTAATATTTTCCTGTTTTCTTATGGCGGTATACAGCTCATTGAGTGCGGTTTTAGTTTCAGGATCGTTCTGTGGTGGTATGTAGACATCTACGAAAAATACAGATGAAAACTCTCTTGGTGGATTGTGTGGTCTTCAGCTTATCATGAGATTCTCTACCTCAGACGAACAAAATCTTGAGACTTCCTTAGATATTGTACACTAGCTGTTGTTTACAAATATACATAGGCCCGCCACCCCATGTCTTACCAGAAGCTACTATTCTATCCTGCCGATAGTGTATAATCCACCAGCTGTATGTTATTAATGTTGTCGTTCAGCCATGACTCTATGAAACATAAGATATTACAGTTTTTAATGTCCCGTTGGTATGATAAACATGCTTTCAATTTGTCCCATTTATTTTCCAGCAATTGAACGTTGGCTAACAGTACGGATGGCAAAGGCAGATTAGCCACAAGGCAGATCCTCACAAGGCACGCCAATCTCGTTCCGCAAAACCTCAGTTTCTTTCTCCAGCGAATGACGGGTATGAGGGCCTGTTCGGGTACTTGGAGGACATCCTTCCCGTCCGGCTCATTAAAGAAATAATCTTCTTCCAATTCGAGGTTAGTAATCGCTGTTCTGATGTCCAGAAGCTCGTTTCGGTCATAAGAGACGGTAGCAGCAACATTATGTACAAAATAAGTTACAAATAACACAAAAAAACTAACAAAATAGCATGGATGGTTAAGAGCCAATAAAACAGTAGCCACCCTCTCCGGCACCATCTATCATGCTTTTATGTTTGCAGAGAATGTGTTGTTCATGGTCACGCCAAGGTTCTTTGCACTCCGGGAGGGTGACACTGTGAAGTTGTCAACCGTGATGGAGAGGTCTTTGAGAGGGCAGGCCTTCCCTGGCAGGAAGAGCAGTTCCATCATGTCAAGGGTGAGCTTGATGTGGTGTGAGAAATGTTCCAGACACGCAGAGATGCATGTCATCACCTGGGTGTAAGAAGGGGAGAATGAGAAATGTAGTTGAGTGTCATCCACATAGCAATGATAGGAGATACCATGTGAGGATATGACGGAGCTGACTGACTTGGTGTATAGAGAGAAAAGGAGAGGGCCTTGGGGGACACCAGTAGTGAGAGTACGTGGTGCAGAGTCAGATCCTCTCAACGTCACCTGGTAGAAGTGGCCTGCCAGGTAGGATGCAATCCAAGAGTGTGTATAACCTGAGACGCCCAGCCTTGAGAGGGTGGAGAGGAGAATCTGATGATGTGTCGAAGGCAGAGAATAGCTCAAGGAGGATGAGAACAGAGGAGAGAGAGTCAGAGAGTCAGGATTAAGGAGGGAGGTGGAAAATAAGGATAAGGTGGAAAATAATTTCCTAGAGTTATGCAGGAGCTTGAAATTTGGAGTGGTAGAAAGTTGCTTTAGCAGTGGATACAGGGGAAGGGAAGGTAGAGAGGAGGGAGTAAAAGGATTATAGGTCCTCCGGAAGTTTAGTTTTCCTCCATTTTCGCTCAGCTGCCCGCAGCTGTTCTGTAAACTCGCCTTGAGTCACTCAGCCACGGAGCAGAAGGGGAGGGCCGAGCCGGCCAGGAGGAAAGAGGACGGTGCGAGTCATAGGATGCGGAAAGGGAGGAGAGTAGGGTCGAAGAGAAAGAATCAGATAGAAAGATATCAGATATGATAGGATAGAAGAGGAGAGAGTAGTGGGAGAGAGAGAGTGAAGATTGTGACGGTGCATGACCATCTGGGTAGGGGCTGAGTGGTTAGGGTTGGAGGAAAGGGAGACAGAAAAGGAAACAAAGTAGTGATCAAAGACATGGAGGGGGGTTGAAGTGAGATTAGGTGAGCAATCTCTAGTAACAATGAGGTCAAGCATATTTCCTGCCTTTTGAGTTGGAGGGGACTGGGAAAGGGTGAGGTCAAATGTATTGCCTGCCTTGTGAGTTGGAAGGAACTGCGAAAGGGTGAGGTCAAGCGTATTGTCTGCCTTGTGAGTTGAAGGAGACTGGGAAAGGGTGAGGTCAATTGTACTGCCTGCCCTGTGAGTTGGAGGGGACTGGGAATAGGTGAGGTCAACTGTACTGCCTTCCCTGTGAGTTGGAGGGGACTGGGAAAGGGTCAGGTCAAGCGTATTGCCTGCCTTGTGAGTTGGAGGGGACTGGGAAAGGGTGAGGTCAAGTGTACTGCCTGCCTTCTGAGTTGGAGGGGACTGGGAAAGGGTCAGGTCAAGCGTATTGCCTGCCTTGTGAGTTGGAGGGGACTGGGAAAGGGTCAGGTCAAGCGTATTGCCTGCCTTGTGAGTTGGAGGGGACTGGGAAAGGGTCAGGTCAAGCGTATTGCCTGCCTTGTGAGTTGGAGGGGACTGGGAATAGGTGAGGTCAAGCGTATTGTCTGCCTTGTGAGTTGGAGGGGACTGGGAATAGGTGAGGTCAAGTGTACTGCCTGCCCTGTGAGTTGGAGGGGACTGGGAAAGGGGGAGGTCAAGTGTACTGCCTGCCCTGCGAGTTGGAGGGGACTGGGAAAGGGGGAGGTCAAGTGTACTGCCTGCCCTGTGAGTTGGAGGGGACTGGGAATAGGTGAGGTCAAGTGTACTGCCTGCCTTGTGAGTTGGAGGGGACTGGGAAAGGGTCAGGTCAAGCGTATTGCCTGCCTTGTGAGTTGGAGGGGACTGGGAAAGGGTCAGGACCAGCCTATTGCCTGCCCTGTGAGTTGGAGGGGACTGGGAATAGGTGAGGTCAAGCGTATTGCCTGCCCTGTGAGTTGGAGGGAACTGGGAATAGGTGAGGTCAAGCGTATTGTCTGCCTTGTGAGTTGAAGGTTGACTGGGAATAGGTGAGGTCAAGCCTATTGCCTGCCTTCTGAGTTGGAGGGGACTGGGAAAGGGTCAGGTCAAGCCTATTGCCTGCCTTCTGAGTTGGAGGGGACTGGGAAAGGGTGAGGTCAAGCGTATTGCCTGCCTTCTGAGTTGGAGGGGACTGGGAAAGGGTGAGGTCAAGCCTATTGCCTGCCTTCTGAGTTGGAGGGGACTGGGAAAGGGTGAGGTCAAGCGTATTGCCTGCCTTCTGAGTTGGAGGGGACTGGGAAAGGGTGAGGTCAAGTGTATTGCCTGCCTTCTGAGTTGGAGGTGACTGGGAATAGGTGAGGTCAAGCGTATTGGACAAGTGACTGTGACAGTATGGATCTCAAATGAGGAGAAAATAAAAAATCCCCACTTAGGAGAAATGATTAGACCTGTGCCACCACTCTGATGACCAGATGCTCTCGGACTATGAGAGAAAACATAGTCAGATGAAGAAAGAGCAGCTGGAGTAGCAGTATTCTCTGGGAAGATCCATGTCTTCATCAGGGCCAAAAAGTCAAGGGACTGAAGAGAAGCATAGGCTGAGATGAACTCGGAATTCTTGACTGTCGATGGGCAGTTCTAAACACTGCCAGAGACGCAGAATTCCACATGGGTTGTGTGCGCTGGGTACACTAGCGTCTGTAAAGCCTACAGGGAGAGGTGCGGACAGGTATAAAAAAACACACATAGTTAAAGCTACAAAAGAGCAAAATAAGATAATCTGGAAATAACTAGGTAAGATAATAAAGTGAGAGAGTAGTGTGAATATTTCCTCTCTTTCCTTGCTTGAATAACTTTGTAGAACAACTCGGCAGAACTGTTTTTGGCGACGGTCCTAGTTTTGCGACAAAACAGACACTGACACAATCGCCGCTTACAGTTACCGCTGAGAAACCAGGGGAGACTCAAGAACCAACACCAATTGCTAATTGCCAAGCAGAGGTGATAGTACAGTCCTCCGGTTTGTTATTCAGGGTGGATATGAGGCTTTCTAGAGGGATGAATATTATTTCCAGGACACAATGAAAAGAGGGCACAGACATTATCCCAAAATTATCTTAAATTGTAGTAGTTTATGTCTTAGGTTGTAGGAGCATGTATGAACATTTGTACATATCGGTGACCAATGATTTTCTTTTTTCCTTAGGTTCTGAACCAGCAGGTAGAGTTTCAATCAACCCTTGATATACAGTAACTTGGCAATCAACTTCTTTGGCGTAGCAGCTTCTTTCATTATCTTTCTATGCTAGATGCCATAGGTTCATCCAGATTTTGTTGAAACGATTTAATAATATTTCTGAGTTGAAAGTACTTAAAGAAATCGGCCTTAGATAATCAAAATCTTTCTTTTAATTGATTGAATGACAGTAGAGAGCCATCATAGTATACATGTTCAAAATTCATGATGCCACTTTGAAACCAGTACTTAATTAAGGTTGGGTTATTCCAAATAGGGGTGCCTGGCGATATTGGTTCTTTCCACCTTTTGAATTTATGTACATTTTCCCAAATACGAATAGAATTGAAAATCATTGGATTGTCATTTTTTATCTTCAACGCCTTGGACCTGAAGTAGTGAATCTATTTTGGATTATAAGGTATTACATTAATGGCTTCAATACTCCTCCATGCACAAGGATAGTCTGGTGTCCATTGTTTAACCTCACTTGGATATGGCCAACATCCAGTGAAAATGCAGAGCGCCAAATTCAAAGAAATGTCTATAAAAATCAAACTTTCATTAAATCACACATTCAATATACCAAATTAAAGCTACACTTGTTGTGAATCCAGCCATTGTGTCAGATTTCAGAAATGCTTTACGGCGAAAGCAAACAATGCTATTATCTGAGGATTGCACCCCAGTAAACAAAGAGAGAAAAACATATTTCAACCCTGCAGGTGCGACACAAAATGCAGAAATAAAAATATAATTCATGCCTTATCTTTGACGAGCATCTTCTGTTGGCACTCCAATATGTCCCATAAACATCACAAATGGTCCTTTTGTTCGATTAACTACGTCGATATGTATTCAAAATGTCCATTTATTTGTTGCGTTTGATCCAGAAAAACACCGGTTCCAAATTGCTCAATGTGACTACAAAATATCTCAAACGTTACCTGTAAACTTTGCCAAAACATTTCAAACTACTTTTGTAATACAACTTTAGGGTATTTTTTAAAGTAAATAATCGATAAAATTGAAGATCTGTGTTCACTATAGGAAGAAAACAAACTAAAGCATGCTTTCTGGTCACGCGCCTCTATCTAACAGTGCACTTCAAGTGACCCTCGTTCAAGATGGCCGTACTTCTTCATTACACAAAGGAATAACCTCAACCAATTTCTAAAGACTGTTGACATCCAGTGGAAACGAGAGGAACTGCAGGGAAGTCGATTCGAAATCTGGATTCCCAATGAAAACTTATTGAAAAGAGAGTGACCTCAAAAAAAATCTGAATGGTTTGTCCTCTGGGTTTCGCCTGCTAAATAAGTTCTGTTATACTCACAGGCATGATTCAAACAGTTTTAGAAACTTCAGAGTGTTTTCAATCCAAATTTGGGCATGCATTTCCGGACGTGAAAATACTGCCCCCTGTCACCAAGAAGTCTTGAAACTAGCAATCCCGGGTCCGGGATCGTAATCATAGCCTCAAATGAATTAGCATAACGCAGCGGACATAAATACCCCTAGAAACATTTCCTATTCATGAAAATCGCAAATTATAAGAATGAAATATGTTCAACCACAAGCTTAGCCTTTTGTTAGCAACACTGTCATCACAGATTTTCAAAATATGCGTTACAGCCAACGCTAGACAAGCATTTGTGTAAGTTTATCATGGCATAATGCTATGCTAGGCTCTGCTGGCAGCAGGCAACATTTTTACGAAAATAAGAAAAGCAACCAAATTAAATAATCTACCTTTGAAGAACTTTGGATGCTTTCACTCAGGAGACTCCCAGTTAGATAGCATATGTTCCTTTTTTCCAAAAATATTATTTTTGAAGTCGAAATAGCTCCCGTTTGTTCATCATGCTTGGCTGAGAAATCAACCGGAAAATGCTACCACTACAACGCCAAACTTTTTTCAAAATTAGCTCGATAATATCGACAGAAACACAGCAAACGTTGTTTAGGATCCATCCTCAAGTTGTTTTTAACATATATATTCGATAATATATCCGTCGAGGCAATTGGTTTCTTATAAGAAGCGATTGGAAAAATGGCTACCTCAGTATTTTACGCAAGATTTTCTGTGGGAGACACCATGTGACCACTTGCTATATATGGTCCCTTACGGCTTTTCTTCAATGGAAATGCATAAAAAGACGTCACAATGCTGTAGACACCTTGGGGAATACGTGGAAAACGTAAGCTCATTCGTAGCTCATTCACAGCCATATAAGGAATCATTGGCATGAGGCGGTTTCAAAAAATGCGGCACTTCCTGGTTGGATTTTTATCCGGGTTTCGCCTGTAACATCAGTTCTGTTGCACTCACAGACAATATCTTTGCAGTTTTGGAAACGTCAGAGTGTTTTCTATCCAAAGCTGTCAATTATATGCATAGTCGAGCATCTTTTCGTGACACAATATCTTGTTTAAAACGGGAACGTTTTTCATCCAAAACTTTTAATAGCGCCCCCTAATGCTTAACTGGTTTTAAACAGACAATTTGACTCTTGAGGTATTCCCATTCCATATAAATATGGAGAGCAGGCCATTTATTTTATTTTAAAAGTTGGATGAAATTTAACCTGGCAAGGCCTTGAATAAATGCATCAACCTCGGTAATATGTTCATTTTGGTAATGTTGACCCTACCAAACATGGAAATAGGGAGAGACGTTAATCCCTGAAAATCAGATTCAAAACAATCTATTAAAGGAGAGTAATTAATGTTATATGCCTCGTATAGATGCTTTCAGGGATTTGTATAATAGCTCAATCCAGGAAGTAAAAACCGGACAATTGTTTTTTCAAATATATGCCCATTCCACCCTATGGAATGCCTTTTCATCATCTATTGTTACTGCCACTTTTGGAGTGTTCAAGTTCTTGGTGTGATGGATTATTTAACTAGGCAAGTCAGGTAAGAACAAATTCTTATGTACAGTGACGGCCTACCAAAAGGCGAAAGACCTCCTGCAGGGACAGGGGCTGTGAGAGCACCCACTCGAGAGCACCCTTACCTGTCTATCTATAAATCATGTTTCCGTAATATAGCATAGGTTGGATGGTCATCTGAATCAGGGTTAGTTTGGCAGCTGGGGTGAAAGAGGAGAGATTACGATAGAGGAAACCAAGTCTAGATTTAACTTTAGCCTGCAGCTTTGATATGTGCAGAGAGAAGGACCGTGTACCGCCTGGCCTTACTCTCAAGTACGTGTATGAGGTGACTACCTCAAGCTCTAAACCCTCAGAGGTAGTAATCACACCTGTGGGAAGAGGGGAATTCTTCCTACCAAACCAAATTACCTTTGTTTTGGAGGTGTTCAGAACAGGGTTAAGGGTAGAGAAAGCTTGTTGGACACTAAGAAAGCTTTGCTGTAGAGCATTTAGCACAAAATCCAGGGAGGGGCCAGCTGAGTATAAATGGATGAGAGAGCTTCCTACTGCCTGAACTATGTTGTTGATATAAATTGAGAAGAGTGTGGGGCCTAGGCTTGAGCCTTGGGGTACTCCCTTGGTGACAGGCAGGGGCTGAGACAGCAGATTTTCTGACTTTATACACTGCACTCTTTGAGAGAGGTAGTTCGCAAACCAGGCCAAAGACCCCTCAGAGACACCAATACTCCTCAGCCGGCCCACAAGAATGGAATGGTCGACCGTATCAAAAGCTTTGGCCAAGTCAATAAAATAGCAGCACAACATTGCTTAGAATCAAGGGCAATGGTGACATCATTGAGGACCTTAAAACCTGTTAAACATTTTCCAGAACTTCTTTGAGTTAGACCCACAGAGAGAGAACTGCTCCTTAAAGTTACTATCTTCGGCCTTATGGATAGCCTGAGTGCACTTATTTTAAATTTGCCTGAACGAGAGCCAGTCAGCTTGAGTATGCGTGTGCCGAGCCTTTCGCCAAATGCAATTCTTGAGGTGGCGTAACGGTTGAACCAGGGGCTGAGCCTATTTTTCATCTTCATTTCTTTATGGGTGCTTATTTGTTAACTTCTAGCGTCGAGCAATCCCGGACCCGGGATTCTATTTATAGCCTCAAGCTCATTAGCATAACGCAACGTTAACTATTCATGAAAATCGCAAATGAAATGAAATAAATATATTTGCTCTCAAGCTTAGACTTTTGTTAACAACACGGTCATCTCAGATTTTCAAAATATGCTTTTCAACCATAGCTAAACAAGCATTTGTGTAAGAGTGTTGATAGCTAGCATAGCTATAAGCCTAGAATTCAGCCAGAAACATTTTCACAAAAACAAGAAAATCATTCAAATAAAATCATTTCCCTTTGAAGAACTTCAGATATTTTCAATGAGGAGACTCTCAGTTAGATAGCAAATGTTCAGTTTTTCAAAAAAATATTATTTGTGTAGGACAAATCGCTCCGTTTTGTTCACGTTTGGCTATGAAAAAAACCTGTATCCAGTTATAGCCTCAAACTCATTAGCATAACGTAACGTTAACTATTTATGAAAATCGCAAATGAAATGAAATGAATGTGCTAGCTCTCAAGCTTATCCTTTTCTTAACAACACTGTCATCTCAGATTTTCAAAATATGCTTTTGAACCGTAGCAAAACAAGCATTTGTGTAAGAGTATTGATAGCTAGCGTAGCATTTAGCGTAGCATTTAGCGTAGCATTTAGCGTAGCATTTAGCGGGCAACATTTGCACAAAAACCAGAAACGGATTCAAATAAAATAAAACATTCAAAAGTAAAACATTTACCTTTGAAGAACTTCGGATGTTTTCAATGAGGAGACTCTCAGTTACATAGCAAATGTTCAGTTTTTCCTGAAAGATTCTTTGTGTAGGAGAAATCGCTCCGTTTTGTACATCACGTTTGGGTACCAAACAAAAAATGAAAATTCAGTCATCAAAACGGCGAACTGTTTTCCAAATTTACTCCATAATATCGACTGAAACACAGCAAACGCTGTTTAGAATCAATCCTCAATGTGTTTTTCACATATCTCTTCATTGATATATGTTCGTGGTAGTCTCCTTTCTCCAGTGAATCGCTTGGAAAAAGACGTCCAGTTGAAGATGACGCACCAATTTCTACGGAGGACACCGGGCGGACACCTGGCAAATGTAGTCTCTTATGGTCAATCTTCCAATGATATGCCTACAAATACGTCACAATGCTGCAGACACCTTGGGGAAACGATTGATCGGGCAGGCTCATTCCTTGCGCATTCACAGCCATATAAGGAGACAATGAAAAACAGAGCCTCAAAAATCCTACTCATTTCCGGGTTGAAGTTTCATCTTGGTTTTGCCTGGAGCATCTGTTCTGGGGCACTCACAGACAATATCTTTGCAGTTCTGGAAACGTCAGAGTGTTATCTTTCCAAAGCTATCAATTATATGCATAGTCAAGCATCTTTTTGTGACAAAATATTGCGCTTAAAACGGGCACGTCTTTTTATCCAAAAATGAAATAGCGCCCCCAGAGATGTAACAGGTTTTAACAAAATATCAAAAAAGAAGGTCCAAGCGTCTTTGACAGAGGGGATCAAGCTGATTCTATACCATTTTACAGAGGCCAGTTCAGGAAGGAAGGCTTGCTCATTAAAGTTTTTTAGCAAGTGTCTATGACAAATCAGGACAGGTCATTTCACTGAGCAGCCATTACGAACACAGGCTGTAAAACAGTGATCACTAAGGTCATTACAGAAAACACCAGACTGATACCTATCAGGATTATTTGTGAGGATAACATCAAGGAGAGTAGCCTTTTCTGGGTGTTTGGAGTCATACCTTGTGGGATTGGTAATAATCTGAGAAAGATTTAGGGAGTCCCATTGCTTTAGGACTTGGTCAGGTGGTTTAAGTATGTCCCAGTTTAGGTCACCAAGCAGGACAAATTCAGACTTAGTGTAAGGGGCCAGGAGATAGTTTAGGGTAGGTAGGATACATGCAGGTGCTGATAGAGGACGATAGCACCCAGCAACAGTCAACAAATGGCTATTTGAAAGTTTCATGCTTAAAATCAAATTGTTTGGGGACAGACTTGGTGGAGACAACCGAGCACTGAAGGCGATCATTGGTAAAGATTGCCACTCCCCACCTATATCAGTTTCATCTGATGACAACAATGTTGACAGCTGCGCCATACAGGTTGCAAAATAAATGGAAGGAGATCTGATGTACCAATTCCATGGCATGTGGTTTATGAACTTGTACAAAAAAGGGCCAATACCAGAATAAATGCAGCTTGTTTCTGGTCACAGGTTCAAGAATTGTTAAAAAATCACAATGTGCACTTAAAATTAACTTTAAAATATCAGTGTTGGGCGATTTGGAAAGCCATAGTCAATAAATAATATAATAATACTCGTAGGAAAGGTTTTCACCTTTAGTTCACAATCTATGGATAACATATAATTAGGAAGGTTAAAAAAAGTATGTAAAACATCACAGCACAATTGCAATTGTCTGGCTGGGTTGATGAGACAGTGGATTGCGCAATGAGATGAACAGAGTAAATAGGCATTTCTACATCATAGCTTTAGCCGGTGGTAACTGGTGGAATAGACACCAGCTGGAATGCGGTTTGAACCAATCGGCGTCCAGGATTAGACCCACCCGTTGTATAAACACTCACACACAAGCACACGCACACACACACATTGATTTGAGAGTGTTAGGCAGAAGGTCCAGACAGCAACATTGCGCCTTGCACATTGTCAGACAGGACCGTTCCCACTGCACCATGGCAACAAGCATTTCCTCTTTCCTGTTTCCCCCGGTGGGCGAGGAGACAATCTGAGGAAATCCTTCTGCTGCGATGGTGCGAATGAGAGGTGGTCAACCAGACCCCCACACACATCAGCGCACACATACCACCCACGCACTGCGCACATGCACTTTCTCACACACATACACACTCACGCCCATGCAGCAGCAAAGTCAAAAGAGTTGAGAGACATCATTTGGTAGCATGATAGAGTGAGTAGAGTTCATGACCAAATGAACCTCTCTGAAGTTGGTTTTATATGTCTGATAGAACTTAGCGGTGCATCGTCCATGTTGACATAGGGATGATGGTTTACACTAAGTACAGTAAAATTACTGCTTGCACATCTTTTTTACGCTATATAAAGACATCACCACCAAGCACTCTACTAATCCCAATGTGTTTCACTTAAGATAACAAAGATGCGTTAAAAACAAAGATTCCCTTTCCTCATTGGTAATGTTGGTGCAGTAAAAACCAACCCAAATATTTTCTACATTCTGCAAAAGAAAAAATGTCTGGAAAACCCCCCAGTGAGTCGACTATCTGATGATGAAATAAAAAAAAACAAGCACAACTGTCAGCACGTTAAATGGATCCACAGACTGTCTGGCCACTCAACACAAACACACACACAAATAATCCAAACAGAGCACCGTGATGATAGAGTTGTCTGAGGCCTCCGTCGCACGACCTCTGATTGTAAAGTCTGCTCCCATGGTAACCCTCGCTCTCTGTTCACGTCTCACTCATAAAGCGGTTCTGATTCCCCGTAAATACAAACAGGTTGCCGTCAGCTACGGTCAACTATGGCAGTATGGTCAGAAACGTTGTTGATATATCTGGCCCCTACAAATTTTCTTTCTGCTATTTTTTCAATCATCCATTTTTTCTCAGAAAATGTTCTTGTTTTTGTAGTTTTCCATTCCAATGTTTCAACAGGGCTGTGTTTGTGTCTCTTAATGTGTAGCCAGCACATGATAAAGTTTAACCTGATTTATATAGCAGCTTGATAGGTGGTTGAGTGACTGGTAGGGTCGTGTGTGTATATCTGTCTTTCTGTGTGTGTGTGTGTGTGTGTGTGCGTACATGCGTATGTGTGTTATTGTAGTAATAAACTAAGGCACCGTCAGGTCTATGTCCAACTACTTGACCTCCTAACAGTGGTCAAGACCAATACTACAGGCTATTAAAAAACAATAAGACCTACTGTATATCAAAATAATTTAGGGGTCAATTGATATTCAAAATTCCAATGGTTGGTATGTGATTCCTCAGGTATCCATGTCACATTTGGAAGATTGCAAATTACTGGACTGATGGAAGGCAAATCATGAAGCTGGAATCCGTAATGGTGATACTGACATGTCCGTTTGGGATATTACAACAACAAAGAAGTTACTGCAAACCTACCACTGGGGTACGTGGCCAAATATCTCTATTTTCAATTGATCTGACCATACCACTGCCTGGAGTTTGATAGACGGCATTGGCACTTGGATTGGAACCGGTGCTATGGTGAGATTACATGAAAATAGAGCACTTTTGCCACGCGCACCAGTGATGTGTTTGCTGCTGAAAAACAGAAGCATATGCAGAAAAGTACCTAATTTATTTATCTTTATTTAACTAGACAAGTCATATACAATAACGGCCTACCCCAGGCAAACCTGGACGACACTGGGCCAATTGTGCGCCGCCCTATGGGACTCCCAATCACGGCCGGTTGAGATACAGCCTGGAATCAAACCAGGGTCTGTAGTGGCACCTCTAGCACTGAGATGCAGTGCCTTAGACCGCTGCGCAACTCGGGAGCCCAAACCTATGGCAAAATATGGTGGTGGATCATTGATGTTATGGTTTATTTTGCTTCCACTCGTCCTGGAGCCATTGTTAATGTCAACCTTTACCAAATACCAAGACATTATAGCCAAAAACCTGGTTGCCTCTGCCAGGAGGTTGAAACTTGGCCGCAAGTGGATCGTCTAGCAAGACAATAACCACAAGCACTAATCAAAATCCACAAAGAAATGGTTAATTGCAGACAGGTCACTCATAATTTAAGTCAGTATTCGACGTCCATCCATGTCTGAGGAGTAATACAAGTCCATATTCGACGTCCATCCATGTCTGAGGAGTAGTACAAGTCAGTATTCGATGTCCATCCATGTCTGAGGAGTAGTACAAGTCAGTATTCGATGTCCATCCATGTCTGAGGAGTAATACAAGTCAGTATTCGATGTCCATCCATGTCTGAGGAGTAGTACAAGTCAGTATTCGATGTCCATCCATGTCTGAGGAGTAATACAAGTCAGTATTCGATGTCCATCCATGTCTGAGGAGTAGTACAAGTCAGTATTCGATGTCCATCCATGTCTGAGGAGTAGTACAAGTCAGTATTCGATGTCCATCCATGTCTGAGGAGTAGTACAAGTCAGTATTCGATGTCCATCCATGTCTGAGGATGTCAGGAGATGACGTAGAAACCGGCGACTAGGGGCATCAGTGAGCAATGTTACCTTCAGTTTGGGTTTTGCTAGGGCATTGTAGATGGGGATGACAGATGGACATAAGCAACTGCCTCTGATTCCAAAGGTTGCACATTCGAATCCAGTGATAGAAAGTTGTTTTTGATATTTTAGTTTTAAGCCTATCCCAAACCTTAACTCTTACCTTAACCACTCAGAGTTAATGCCTAATCTTAACCACTCAGAGTTAATGCCTAATCTCAATTCTAACCTTAAAAAATGATAGTTCAACTACATTTTGCAATGGCCCTCTCATTCTCCAGACTTGAACCCCATTGAAATCCTGTGGTTTATATTGAGGAGGGTGGTCCATAAGCACAGAGGAAGGATATCAAAGATCTGGAAAGAATCTGTATGGAGGAATGGTCTAAGATCACTCCCAATGTGTTCTCCAACCCATAAAACATTTGAGAAAACGGGTTAGTGAGGTTATCCTCGCAAGGGAAGGGTGCTAGAGTATTGAAAACAGGGGTGCCAACAATTTTATTTTAAAAATGATTACTATTATTACTTTTATATTTTTCTCTAAGCAATTTTATTAGTATAAAATAATATAATTTTCCCATTTTTTTTGCATACAATATTTCTCAGTGTTGGTGTTATTTATTTATACTGTTTTTTGTTTTTCCTCATCTTTATAAATGGTGCTAATAATTATGGAACAATTCCTTAGTTTCCTGTCAAATTATTGTTCACATCCACTCTTTAACCTCATTATGCAGTGTTTACCATTAATCTCAATTTAAGTGAATATAGCTAGAAACCCAACAATCTCTGTTATACCACAGCAGTGCATTTCAGCCCCATTAATCATTTGACACAGTGGAGAGGACTTGGGGGATAACTTTGGGAAATATCTATATTTTTCCCATCTTTGTTCCTCGTTTCTGTGTGTATATGTGTGTGTGAGTGCTTCTCTGTGTGTGTGTGTGTGTGTGTGTGTGTGTGTGTGTGTGTGTGTGTGTGTGTGTGTGTGTGTGTGTGTGTGTGTGTGTGTGTGTGTGTGTGTGTGTGTGTGTGTGTGTGTGTGTGTGTGTGTGTGTGTGTGTGTGTGTGTGTGTGTGTGTGTGTGTGTGTGTGTGGATGTTTCGCCTTCTACATTTCACAAGTCCATTCCTTCACAGTTTGCTTTACCACGGGTGTGCAAAATGGTGTATTGAGGAAAAACGTCTTAGATTACATTTTGGATTGCATGTCATGTAAAACATGAAAACGTGCCCGATTTATACTCGCCCATAAACACTCTACCATGTACAAAGATTTTTCTTCTCTCCCTAGAGGAATAGGGCTCAAACAGCTACAACGAGGTTATGTACAGCGCCTTCAGAAAGAATTCACACCCCTTGACTTGTTCCATATTTTGTTGTGTTACAGTCTGAATTGAACATGAATTACATTTAGATTTTGTTTTGTCAAAGGCCTACACACAATACCCCATGATGTCAAAGTGGTATTATGTTTTTCAGAATTCTTTACATGGACTCACTCTATGTGAAATAATAGAGTTGAATTATTTAGTCTTAGACAACATATGGAATTGTTTTAATGGTCGTACTATAGATCATTTAGCTATTTGATGTAGAATTTTAGGAACCCTAAAAAAAATGTTACATTTTTGGGGGGGATAAAATATTGATTTTGGCCTTTACTACTAAAGCCCATAGAAACAGTTTGAATAACACATTCATAAATTGCAAAACGCACAGTCAAAATGTAAATCATAAGAAACACAGTTTTGATGTGTCTGTTAGAGACATAAATACTGACAGCTGTAATCACTGCCAAAGGTGATTCTAACATGTATTCTCTCAGGGGGTTGAATACTCTAAGTAAGATAAATGTGTGTTTTATTTTTCATGAATTCTTTTACAAATGTTTGATTTCTTCTTCCACTAACATTACAGGGTATTTTGTGTAAAGTGTTGACAAAAAATGACAATTGAATCCATTTTAATCCCACTTTCTAACACAACAAAATGTGGAAAAAGTCAAGGGGTGTGAATACTTTCTGAAGGCACTGTAATCATGATGTAAAAAGGTAGATTTTGCCTGTTGGATTTACTAAAAATCTCAATAACCTTGTATAAAGTACTACGCAAGTAAAGCATAGACAAATGAAAATGATAAATCAAATCACATTGTATTTGTCACATGATTCATAAACAACAGGTGTAGACTGACAGTGAAATGCTTTACTTACGGGCCCTTCCCAACAATGCAGAGATAAAAATTGAAATAGTAGACAAATAATAACATGAGGAATAAATACACAATGTGTAACGATAACCTCGCTATATACACGGGGTACCAGTACCGAGTCGATAAAAGGCACAGCCATGTTCTTCTGACCATCCATCTACAGAGACAGTCCATTGGCTCAAACACCCTTATACCACAGTGTCTGCAAATAGATCCAGCTCACATAGCAGTCCAATGGCCGCAGTGGGAGACTGGCGTCTCTCAACAAACGCTCCTCTGTGTCTGCAGGCACTTCTACTGAACAACTGGGAGAAAAATAAAGAGACATTGTCAGCATTGTTGAGTTCAGTGTTCTTGCCTGTGTTTGGTTACCTGATAAAATATTAGCTCTGGAGAGTCTAGGGGAGTACGCTGGGTTTATGAAGGGGAAAGGGTGGCATTGTCTACAGGGCAAGGACGTATGCACACAAACACACACACACACAGACACACACACACATACACAGTGGTGTGCACACACACACACACACACACAGACACACACACAGACAAACACACACAGACACACACACACATACACAGTGGTGCGCGCACACACACACACAGACACACACACACACATACAGTGTAGATACTAGATACACAAATGCATAGATACTGTATGTGGACCCACATACTCACCATGTTGAAACCTAAACAGCAGACGTCGCCTGGAGGAGAGTTTTCAGCTGCAGCCCAGATGTGCAGAGCAGGGCAGATGGACAAAACACACACACTCACACACACTGACACACACACTCACACACATAGTTATCTACAACTAGTAAAGGTTTAGGGAGTAAAATTTAAACCTACAAAGGAAGCTGGGTGTGAAGAAGACAGGTTGAGAGAAAGACAGGGTGAGAGGAAGACAGCTGAGAGGAAGACAGGGTGAGAAGAAGACAGGGTGAGAGGAAGATAGGGTGAGAAGAAGAAAGAGTGAGAGGAAGAAAGAGTGAGAGGAAGAAAGAGTGAGAGGAAGAAAGAGTGAGAGGAAGAAAGAGTTAGAGGAAGAATGAGTGAGAGGAAGAATGAGTTAGAGGAAGAAAGAGTTAGAGGAAGAAAGAGTTAGAGGAAGAAAGAGTGAGAGGAAGAATGAGTTAGAGGAAGAAAGAGTTAGAGGAAGAAAGAGTGAGAAGAAGACAGGGTGAGAGGAAGACAGGGTGATAAGAAGACAGGATGAGAGGAAGACAGGGTGAGAGGATGACAGATGAGAGGAAGACAGGGTGAGAAGAAGACAGGGTGAGAGAAGACAGGGTGAGAGTAAGACAGGATGAGAGGAAGACAGGGTGAGAGGATGACAGATGAGAGGAAGACAGGGTGAGAAGAAGATAGGGTGAGAGGAAGATAGTGTGAGAGGAAGAAAGAGTGAGGGGAAGAAATAGTGAGAGGAAGACAGCTGAGAGGAAGAAAGTGTGAGAGGAAGAAAGTGTGAGAGGAAGAAAGAGTGAGAGGAAGAAAGAGTGAGAGGAAGAAAGAGTGAGATGAAGAAAGATTGAGAGGAAGAAAGAGTGAGAGGAAGACAGCTGAGAAGAAGACAAGGTGAAAGGAAGACAAGGTGAGAGGAAGACAGGGTGAGAGGAAGACAGGGTGATAAGAAGACAGGGTGAGAGGAAGACAGGGTGATAAGAAGACAGGATGAGAGGAAGACATGGTGAGAGGAAGACAGGGTGATAAGAAGACAGGGTGAGAGGAAGACAGGGTGATAAGAAGACAGGATGAGAGGGAGACAGGGTTAGAGGATGACAGCTGAGAGGAAGAAAGAGTGAGAGGAAGAAAGAGTTAGATGAAGACAGCTGAGAAGAAGACAGGGTGAGAGGAAGTCAGGGTGAGGGGAAGACAGGGTGATAAGAAGACAGGGTGAGAAGAAGACAGGGTGATAAGAAGACAGGATGAGAGGAAGACAGGTGAGAGGAAGACGGGGTGATAAGACAGGATGAGAGGAAGACAGGGTGAGAGGAAGATAGTGTGAGAGGAAGAAAGAGTGAGAGGAAGACAGCTTAGAGGAAGAAAGAGTGAGAGGAAGACAGGGTGAGAGGAAGACAGCTGAGAGGAAGAAAGAGTGAGAGGAAGACAGCTGAGAGGAAGACAGGGTGAGAGGAAGAAAGTGTGAGAGGAAGACAGGGTGAGAGGAAGAAAGAGTGAGGGGAAGACTGTGTGAGAGGAAGAAAGTGTGAGAGGAAGAAAGAGTGAGAGGGAGAAAGAGTGAGAGGAAGACAGGGTGAGAGGAAGAAAGAATGAGAGGAAGACAGGGTGAGAGGAAGAAAGAGTGAGAGGAAGACAGCTGAGAGGAAGACAGGGTGAGAGGAAGAAAGTGTGAGAGGAAGACAGGGTGAGAGGAAGAAAGAGTGAGGGGAAGAAAGTGTGAGAGGAAGAAAGTGTGAGAGGAAGAAAGATTGAGAGGAAGAAAGAGTGAGAGGAAGACAGGGTGAGAGTAAGATAGATGAGAGGAAGACAGGTGAGAGGATGAAAGTGTAGAAGAAGAAAGTGTGAGAGGAAGAAAGATTGAGAGGAAGAAAGAGTGAGAGGAAGACAGGGTGAGAGGAAGAAAGTCTGAGATGAAGAAAGAGTGAGAAGAAGACATCTTAGAGAAAGACAGCTGAGAGGAAGAAAGAGTGAGAGGAAGACAGCTGAGAGGAAGAAAGTGTGAGAGGAAGAAAGTGTGAGAGGAAGATAGTGTGAGAGGAAGACAGGTGAGAGGATGAAAGTGTATGAAGAAGAAAGAGTGAGAGGAAGACAGGGTGAGAGGAAGAAAGGGTGAGAAGAAGAAAGAGTGAGAGGAAGAAAGTCTGAGATGAAGAAAGAGTGAGAAGAAGACATCTTAGAGAAAGACAGCTGAGAGGAAGAAAGAGTGAGAGGAAGACAGCTGAGAGGAAGAAAGTGTGAGAGGAAGAAAGTGTGAGAGGAAGATAGTGTGAGAGGAAGAAAGAGTGAGAGGAAGACAGCTTAGAGGAAGAAAGAGTGAGAGGAAGACAGGGTGAGAGGAAGACAGCTGAGAGGAAGAAAGAGTGAGAGGAAGACAGCTGAGAGGAAGACAGGGTGAGAGGAAGAAAGTGTGAGAGGAAGACAGGGTGATCGGAAGAAAGAGTGAGGGGAAGAAAGTGTGAGAGGAAGAAAGTGTGAGAGGAAGAAAGAGTGAGAGGAAGAAAGAGTGAGAGGAAGACAGGGTGAGAGGAAGACAGGGTGAGAGGAAGACAGCTGAGAGGAAGAAATAGTGAGAGGAAGATAGTGTGAGAGGAAGAAAGAGTGAGAGCAAGAAAGATTGAGAGGAAGACAGCTGAGAGGAAGAAAGAGTGAGAGGAAGACAGCTGAGAGGAAGACAGGGTGAGAGGAAGAAAGTGTGAGAGGAAGACAGGGTGAGAGGAAGAAAGAGTGAGGGGAAGAAAGTGTGAGAGGAAGAAAGTGTGAGAGGAAGAAAGAGTGAGAGGAAGAAAGAGTGAGAGGAAGACAGGGTGAGAGGAAGACAGCTGAGAGGAAGAAAGAGTGAGAGGAAGATAGTGTGAGAGGAAGAAAGAGTGAGAGGAAGACAGGTGAGAGGATGAAAGTATAGGAAGAAGAAAGAGTGAGAGGAAGACAGGGTGAGAGGAAGAAAGGGTGAGATGAAGAAAGAGTGAGAAGAAGACATCTTAGAGAAAGACAGCTGAGAGGAAGAAAGAGTGAGAGGAAGACAGCTGAGAGGAAGAAAGAGTGAGAGGAAGACAGGGTGAGAGGAAGACAGCTGAGAGGAAGAAAGAGTGAGAGGAAGATAGTGTGAGAGGAAGAAAGAGTGAGAGGAAGACAGCTGAGAGGATGACAGGGTGAGAAGAAGAAAGTGTGAGAGGAAGACAGGGTGAGAGGAAGAAAGAGTGAGGGGAAGACTGTGTGAGAGGAAGAAAGTGTGAGAGGAAGATATTGTGAGAGGAAGAAAGAGTGAGAGGAAGACAGCTTAGAGGAAGAAAGAGTGAGAGGAAGACAGGGTGAGAGGAAGACAGCTGAGAGGAAGAAAGAGTGAGAGGAAGATAGTGTGAGAGGAAGAAAGAGTGAGAGGAAGACAGCTGAGAGGATGACAGGGTGAGAAGAAGAAAGTGTGAGAGGAAGACAGGGTGAGAGGAAGAAAGAGTGAGGGGAAGACTGTGTGAGAGGAAGAAAGTGTGAGAGGAAGAAAGAGTGAGAGGGAGAAAGAGTGAGAGGAAGACAGGGTGAGAGGAAGAAAGAATGAGAGGAAGACAGGGTGAGAGGAAGAAAGAGTGAGAGGAAGACAGGGTGAGAGGAAGAAAGAGTCAGAGGAAGATAGGGTGAGAGGAAGACAGGGTGAGAGGAAGATAGGAATGAAGATAGAAAGACAGGGGGTTGTAAGCAGTGGAACACATGTAGGAAGCCAAACATATGGTTCAAATTATGAACCTCGTGCCATGAAAACCCACCAAAACAAGAAGCTTTCTGGAGTGGAGAGAGAGAACAATGACAAGGTGTGGTTGGAGGTGGAGGGGCATGGACTTACTGAATCCACAGGAGCGTTTAACAACAGTAAACAAACATCACACGGGGTTAATTCATTAAACACAAACATCCTCACGCTCTCTTAAAAACTCCATGCCCTACTGTAGAGAAAGGATTTTCTCTTCTGCTTCTCTTATGTAAACTATTTGTATACTCCCAAACAAAACCCCACCTTCTTTCTCACCACTTGGAATTCCTTCTCATCCACTGTGATGCTGAAGATACATCTGTCTGACTTGGAGAAACCCTGTTTTGTCAGTCCTTGAGGGGTTTGGTCATTCTCTAGCAATGTAGTTAGCAACAACAAGACAACTGGACACAGAACAAGAGATTAACATTATATTAATGTTAATGTAAAATGAAATTTTCTCATTTTTAAAAGTATTAGGTTGAACGTTAGTCCTTTTCACAGGCTTTAACTAAGGCCCAATGTCATACTGGACTGTTAAGTCACATGCTGAGGAAAAACTCCTAGTCTGCTCTATAGATGCAGCAAAACCCATTTTCTTCTATGAAACCCAATGGCCGGGATTCAATCAAAGGCATGTTGTCAATGAGCGTGTTGTACTTGACTTTTAAAGGTCATTAACACTTGCCCCTATGTCCACATTGTTAACAGCCCAGACCTTGTTCGACTGGGGCTATTGGTTCCAGGCGAACTCACAGACGTACAGCACAAACACAAAAGGCATCATGTGCACTGCACTGCCGACAATGCGCCTTTTAAAGGTCATTTCCCAGTTGTTTGAGGAGATCACAGTCTTGGTTAAAGTGTCATATATTACGATAATCCCATCTGTTTACACCCATTCAGTTTGCCACCTATCCCTTTCACATCATCCTGAATGAGTTTAGCCAGCCAGTGGCAGCCATTTTCACATTTCCATTCTCTCTGTGTTGGACTGTCTTTACAATTGGGGCCAGACTGGATGTGGGCTCTTCCAGGTCTGTTTCTGATATAAACAAATGCAAAACCAGAGTCAAAGAGAGGAAAGATGGGCCGCAGGACCAATATGAACCCATCAGCACCATAGAGACGGACGGACAGACAGGGAGTTATCTACTTCTTGTTTCCAGTGTGGAGGACATACATTCCCAGAGGCCTAGTTTCCCTAGTGACCTCATTATGAACAGGAGGTCCTCCCACTAAAAGCCTGGGTGAGGTCCTCCCACTAAAAGCCAGGGTGAGGTCCTCCCACTAAAAGCCAGGGTGAGGTCCTCCCACTAAAAGCCAGGGTGAGGTCCTCCCACTAAAAGCCAGGGTGAGGTCCTCCCACTAAAAGCCTGGGTGAGGTCCTCCCACTAAAAGTCAGGGTGAGGTCCTCCCACTAAAAGCCAGGGTGAGGTCCTCCCACTAAAAGCCAGGGTGAGGTCCTCCCACTAAAAGCCAGGGTGAGGTCCTCCCACTAAAAGCCAGGGTGAGGTCCTCCCACTAAAAGCCAGGGTGAGGTCCTCCCACTAAAAGCCAGGGTGAACCCAAAACATTGTAGGTAGAAATGTTGCCATTGTGTGAATGTTGCCATTGTGTGAACATTTTCTATCCATGTTTAAAGCCCCCATGGTTTCAATTCAGTAATGCAGGTCACATTGGAATGCTTTGGCATGACACGACCTGCAACATACCAACTCCTTCCATTGAATGGAAAATGCCAGCCTCATAGAGCATTGTTCCCATAACAACTAAGTGCCAAGACTGCCACAATGTTGCCACATTCTGACATTGACTCCTCCCCCCTTAAGGTTGAGTAATGAGTCAAGCAAAGACAAAGACACCACATTTGGATGGACCCCACAATCCCACAGATGCAATCACCCCTGGAAGACACTGCACTAGTCTGTTTCCTATTTGAAACCTCAATGAATCCTATCCTCATGCTTTATAGGAAGTCACACACAGAGCGAGCCATGGCCAGAGATGCAGCCTGCATCCTGAATGGCACCCTATTCTGATGTTGATCATTTCATTTGACCAGGACCACAGGGCTCTAAGTCAAAAGTAGAGCACTATATAGGGAATATGGCGAGATATGGGACACACCCACAGCCACAGTTCTATGTCAGCTCGGTGGAAAATTTGAGAACTACAGAAACAAAGGGAGATCCACTACATTCCAGTAAGACATTAGAAGGCATAGTGTTCTATCTCTAAGGGAGATCCACTACATTCCAGTAAGACATTAGAAGGCATAGATGTTCATCTTTGACCAGGACCACAGGGATCTACATTCCAGTAAGACATTAGAAGGCATAGTGTTCTATCTCTAAGGGAGATCCACTACATTCCAGTAAGACATTAGAAGGCATAGTGTTCTATCTCTAAGGGAGATCCACTACATTCCAGTAAGACATTAGAAGGCATAGTGTTCTATCTCTAAGGGAGATCCACTACATTCCAGTAAGACATTAGAAGGCATAGTGTTCTATCTCTAAGGGAGATCCACTACATTCCAGTAAGACATTAGAAGGCATAGTGTTCTATCTCTAAGGGAGATCCACTACATTCCAGTAAGACATTAGAAGGCATAGTGTTCTATCTCTAAGGGAGATCCACTACATTCCAGTAAGACATTAGAAGGCATAGTGTTCTATCTCTAAGGGAGATCCACTACATTCCAGTAAGACATTAGAAGGCATAGTGTTCTATCTCTAAGGGAGATCCACTACATTCCAGTAAGACATTAGAAGGCATAGTGTTCTATCTCTAAGGGAGATCCACTACATTCCAGTAAGACATTAGAAGGCATAGTGTTCTATCTCTAAGGGAGATCCACTACATTCCAGTAAGACATTAGAAGGCATAGTGTTCTATCTCTAAGGGAGATTTGGAATGTAGTCTTATTGTATGGTAGGAACATTGCAATGTAGTGAATCGAATCATTATCATCAATACAATGATTATTTGATTAAGTTCCAGCCAGACCACTAACCAAAGGAGATAGATTGGACTCCACAGATAATGCATTGCTCACTACAATTGTGTAGGCCACAGTGATTAGACTATGCTCATTATGTGGATGATGTATGCAATAGTATGCAGTAGTTAATTTATTCCATGATTTCACACCGACATAATGGGAAGTCTATGACATGTTGTGTGGGGTGGAGCACCATGTTAATCGTCATACTCTGGTGAAGAATGTTGCCTGATAGAGATATCATCAATTGTTGTTTTTAACTGGGACCAATCATAATTGTGACAAAGAGAAACTTGAGAAGACCATGACAGAAAAAATTGTGTCCCAAATGGCACCCTATTCCCTATATAGTGCACTACTTTTGACCAGAGCCCTGGGGTGCCATTTGGGACGCAAGCAATGTGTTTCCATTAGGAATTCCCTCAACGGGAACAGCCAGGACCTCACAGAAGTTACACTAGATCCATCACAAACCACCACAAGCATGTGCGTTAAAGCGCACAGTTTTCCATTCAGTCAATATCACCCACACATCCAAAACTCAAACATGTTTTTTCCTTGTTTTCAAAGATTCAGTCAGAGTTGTTTGTTTTCAAAATGCTCCTGGCACGGGACCTACATTTCCAGAGTGGCTTCTCAGGACAAAAGTGAAAACATACTGGAGAGTGGTGAGTTAGGAAGCACACTCCTAACTTACGGTACCCATCTACACTTTCCTTGTTTGCCATGAGTACTGTCAAAAACGAAAATGTGTAAATTCTCCACTATCTATTTTCTTAGTATCTTAGCTACTTGAGAACCCTCTTTTGCCACGTTCTTTATAAATCTATCTCATGCTATGCATTCAATGTCTCCTACCATGTGAGGCATTGCAGGGACTCTCAAAGTCCAAATCCTAACAGTAAGAGCAAGGTGTGATTTTACCGGAATATCACTGTCTCTACAGTCAGAGCTAAAAATACAAATAAAAAGTCAAAGAAGGCCATAATAATTAGGTATTGGAAAGGACCTGTTTCTCCAGTGGAAAACGGCCACAGCCGTGTGGCAACAAGTCCAACAGTCTTTTCATGTAAACAGTGGAAATTATCGACTCATTAATGTCCTGCGTGTTTAGAATTCATATCAAAAAGAGCCCAAATATACCGCAGACCATGCAACCCCAAACCCCTACAAAAAGCACCCCCATACACTCTGATTCAAATCAAACGGTGCAGTTGGCGGCAGAAATGGTTTTACCATGCGGCCGAGTTGTGTTGTGATTGTGTGTTGTAAGAAGGGGGAGGAAAGCAGTGGAACAAAATATTTTATTAGTCTGAGGGAGAGAGTCACAAGTTGAAGTTTGAATTGATTTAAATCTATAAGGAGACTCAGAGAAAGACACCCAGTGAGGTTCACAAACAGCTGTATATTCCCATACATTGTCTGCATCCTGTATGCCAAACTATTCCCTATCTAATACACTACTTTTGTCTGGGACCTATAGGCCTAAGTCTGTCGTTCCCAATGTTTTTAGACTACAATCATCATTACAGTGCATGTTAAGTCTGTTTTTGATACTACAGTACCATGTATTGTATTGTCTCAGCTTCATAACCGTGGCAGGCGATGTTTGCAAAGACTTCACATGGAATTATGCACCATGAAAGAGTCTTCTTAGAACCTCAGATCTAAGTGTTTGTGTTGTTATTGTGCGTGACCAGTTTGTTTTGGATACATCTATGAGTTCTATCATCCTTCAGTCAGGGCACAACTATAATAGCGGAAACAACATGCTGCATATTCCACCCATCCACCATCCTGAAGCAACCCGTTGCATACGGTATAACAACATTTAACATCTCTGTTAGCATTACTTAACGAGGGAAATGTCTGCCCCCATGTCACGCTTTGTGCTTAGGAATCTTTTTTTTTTAAATCAGCATAATGAAAATAAAATAAAATAAACTTTGAATGGTATGTAATAGAAGAGAAGGGAGACTGGTGTGCACAAGGCTGGGCAAACACATATCCATTCAGCTTTTATTGGGAACATTCTTCCATCTCTGCTTAGCTTGGTGAAATCCAATGTACCCTACGAATATGATCGGCTATCACAAAACAATATGTAAATATAGCCGATTCAGCGTCTTTCCCATTAGTGAACAGGAAACATGTGTATTGGAAACCCTTTGCCAATGTGAAAGTTCTACATTAAAAACATTTCCAGACAGACTTCCAGCTTCAAAGCCAACAGGGCTGCGGCACTAAACCTGTCTGTAATGAGAAAATCATGCAGAGATATTCATAGACACATTAATATACCCTTGGACAGAATGACGCAACAAGGCCACTGAGGGGTCATGCATGACTCTTTATCTCACCATCTCTGTTTCACTGTGTGTGTGTGTTTCACTGTGTGTGTGTGTGTGTGTGTGTGTGTGTGTGTGTGTGTGTGTGTGTGTGTGTGTGTGTGTGTGTGTGTGTGTGTGTGTGTGTGTGTGTGTGTGTGTGTGTGTGTGTGTGTGTGTGTGTGTGTGTGTGTGTGTGTGTGTGTGTGTGTGTGTCTGCATTTGTGTGCATCTGCATTTGTGTGCATCTGCATTTGTGTGCATGAGTGTCTGTGTGCCGTTGGCAGTGTTGGCTAGCATTTCATGCACTGATGTCACCTACCTAGAGACATCTCCCAATCAAAGCCAAGGGTAGACCGGTTTAATACCCATTTTTATGGATGACGGTTCACATCATCACCCGTTACCCATGAGCATCCCTGTGTGTGCTTACGTAGGTGCGAACCAAATAGGTAAAATGGCAGGTCAGCAGTAACTTTTAAATGTGTCGGTTTTGGCTCACAGATGTTCCTCTCACCCATCCACTTATCCTTCATCCACATGCTGCCTTTCTAAACGCCAAGCTCAGCTGCCAAGTCAGCATCTGAATAGAGTTCAGCAGGTAGGGTAAATACCATTTTAGAACCCGCCGCTGAAATCTGGGGGACTTTGGAGTGCGCTATCCGCCTCAGCCCTTCAAAACGCTCCCCAAATCCCCAGATCACCATGAGAGGGAACATCTGCGGCCAGAGAGTGGCTCCAGATGAGAATGGACATGACCTTGTGTGCGTGCATGCGTGCGTGCGTGCATGTGTGCATGCGTGCGTGTGTGTGCGTGTGTATGTGTGTTCGTGCGTGCGTGCGTGTGTGTGTGTTTGTTTCCCAGCGGCACAGTTTCTGATTCCCCATAGTCCTCCAGTTATAATATTTCTCATTGGGAAGAGGAAGAACGAGGCTGTCCGTCGGGCAGACTGCTGTAGTTCATTTGGAAGAGGGTGAGCGACCCACTGGGCAAAAACTGGTCGAATCAACGTTGTTTCCACGTCATTTCAACCAAAGAATTCAATTAAGTGAATTTCGTATTTGTAACGTTTAACCTAAATCCAGTGACATGGTGGCATTTCTGGTTGATTTCACATTGAAATTCAAGCTAGTTGACAACTCCACCAGATGTAAATCAAAACTAGACATTGAACTGACGTCTGTGTGCAGTGGGGAGGCTATTTATTTGCGAGGCAGACTGCTGTGATTGAGTTCATGTGTGTGAAGAAAGGAGGAGAAGCCATGCTCCCTGCCATGCATTCCTCATTAACACATGTTAACACGTCATTATTATCACCATATTATTAACACATCTTTGGCCTTGACACGACACACACTAATCATTAGCACAATCACCTTGCAGCGAATTCCAGCGAGTGTCAATATCTGATTTGATCAAGATGCATTGACACACCTACAGGATATATTTTGATTTGTTTTGGCGTTGTGGAATTGGCAGCATGCAGTGGTCTTTCTGGTTTTGATATTATTGGTGGAGGAACAGTTTTCCATGACCTATTGTTTTTCTGTGTATGTGTCACAGACAGACAGGTAAACAGACAGACAGACTGATACACAGACACACACACACACACACACACACACACACACACACACACACACACACACACACACACACACACACACACACACACACACACACACACACACACACACCCTACAGTATTGAGTGAGAGTTTGACAGGGTGCCTTCCATCTGTTCCTACAGGTCTGTGATGATAGACTGAATAAGGGGCTAAATATTACACTTCGTTGTAAACAAAGGATTGTGCATATATTTAAACAGGTTGTTGCCAAGCATCCAAGGAAAGCAAGAATTTGTGGCCAGCTGAGCAAACATCATGATTAGGCAGATTTGCCATTGATGTCTGGGTTAAGATTACATTGGAAATATTTGTTCAAAAGGCAGCTATCACCGTGACCTCTGACATGTTCGCAAGTTCGCAAAAAAGGGAAGCCGGGGGAAAGCCAAAGAAAAACAAGAAAAAGAAAGAAAATGAGAAAGGGGAAAGAAAGAAAGACACATCTTAGGTGAGTGTGTTGCTTCACAAATCATGGTGGTGTTGCTGTGAAGCATGTAGAAGGTAGAATACAGGGTGGTTTTCACAAGGACAAACCTAGATAGGACAGCTACCTCTCTCTGCTCAGAGGGAGAGAAGGATTTTCGTTGTGATGGGAAAAAACAGGGAATAGAGGAATGGAGGGAGGGAGGGTCCAAATGGGACACTATTCTCTCTCTCTCTCTCTCTCTCTCTCTCTCTCTCTCTCTCTCTCTCTCTCTCTCTCTCTCTCTCTCTCTTTCTTTCTACCTTACACCCAATATCCCCCTCTCTCTTTGTCTCTTTATTTTGTTCTCTCTCTGTCCACTCCAAACTAAACATACCAGTGCATAATACATACAGGTGTGTTGGAGTATACCCAGTACCATACATGCATAAACACACACACACACACACAAATCAATGTTTTTTTGTCACATGCACAGAATACAACAGGTATAAATCATCCAACAAAATTCTTCCTTACAAGCTCTTCTTCTTTGATATTGAACTCTGTATTGTTGAGGAAGAGCTTGTAAGTAAGCTAAATGGTTTATTTGACAAACAGAGAGAGAGAGAGAGAGAGAGAGAGAGAGAGAGAGAGAGAGAGAGAGAGACAGAGAAGCACTCTGAAATGAACACATGTGTAAAGGACATTAATGATCTTACACACACACTGACACACACTCCATGCCATGCCAAGGACATAAGCAGGTGGGGTGTGGTGGGGTAGGGCCTGGACAGTGAAAAAGCCTCCCCAGATTTCAACCACAACTATGCTACACGCCAGTGAATGTCTGGTTAACCAAATAAAGCGGGACATGGGTCTGGGCCAGGCCACATATATAAAGCATATGTCTCCAAACACATTCCAAGGTCAGGAATTTAGGAGCGCTCTTTAGATTTGCTTTACTGTGGCATGAAGGTCTTACGATCCAAATGTGATTATCTATTTTACAAATTGTTTGGGAATACCAGATGATCAAAGTTGATTTATAATAGATGTGTGGTACTGAATTTAACAACCATTGTCAAACGCATTGGCATTTATCTCTCACTGTATTTCTCTCTCTCGCTCTCTTTCTTTCTTTCTCTCTCTCTCTCTCTCTCTCTGTCTGTCTCTGTCTCTCTCTATCGCTCTCTCTGTTTTTCTCTCCTGCTGAGGAGTAACATGGATTCCATAAAGCACTGGAGCGTATAAATGTCTCCTGACCTACGCTCAGCACCTGGCTAAATATTTTCCCAGTGATACTTTGGTGACGTCCCCACCGAACAAGAAAGTGTGCCCTCAACTGACACAGATATTTAGGAAGAAGCACAAAGGACTGGGCTTTCCTCCACATATATGTATTTAGTCTGAAGTGATATAGAGTATGTAGTGGCTTGGGATTGTCGGGACTGTGTGCACTAAAATAGTTGCCCTGTCTTGATTCTAAATATATGCACTTATAAGGATCCGCTTATCCAGTGTGCAAAAAACACAAACAAGAGAGACAGCATTAGGTGTGGAAAGAACCTTACTGTGTTGGATGGATCGTTTTCCCAAAAACATGTACAGCACCTGAAAAAGCAAACATGCCTTTGAAAATAGCTACCCAACGAATAACACAACAGCCCCTGATAGCACTATTCTCTGTGTGTAATCTGGGTCTGCACCTCATCTTCGAACAATGGTGGGTGTTTGTACAGCCACAGCATGTAGGGTGAGTTAAGGTTAGGAACCCATGTCTGACCAGACTCCCACCAGGAACACAAAGGCTCTAGGACCATAAAAACCCAAACGAGGGGGGAGTGGGGACATGAACCTCGTCGCACCACAGATTGAGAGTCCCTGGCTGCGGTCCAAACACTTAAAAGACACACCCTTGTCCACTTACCCTCGCCTTATGCCCTTGGGGGAATCCCCATCGCCATCTTGGAGGGTGGTAAATGATTAGCCAAGCAGGGGAAGTTTGCAACATAAGCCAGTCAGCCCTCATTTTTAGTTGGCTTTGCAAGTGTACAATTATGTTCAGTCCGGGCCTGAAACTCTCCATAATTCAATTCCTGAAACTCACAAGAATTCAATTCCTGAAACTCCCCATAATTAAATTCCTGAAACTCCCCATAATTCAATTTGCGATGATTATACATACGCTAAGAAAAGTCAGCGAAAACTTAAAAACAACATCAATGGAGAAGTCTACATAAAAGTGTAAGTGAAAACGAATACAAATAAGTTAGAAATTTTGCTGCTACGTAAAAAGTAATTATGTTTTTGTTTGGTTAGCTTTTGGAAATTGAAGAAATAAAAATGTTCCTTCTTCAGAAGGCAGGCTAGGCAGGCTAACGTTAGTTAGCGAATTCATTTGCTAGCTATCATACAGTAGGCGTATATTAAAAATAATATATTTAATAGACACACTCATAATTGACTGAAGCACAAATAAAGCTCCCACAAGTTACCAGAGGCTGAAAAAATCTTTATATATATTGTTTTTACCTTTACTTAACTAGGCAAGTCAGTTAAGAACAAATTCTTATTTTCAATGACAGCCTAGGAACAGTGGGTTAAATGCCTGTTCAGGGGCAGAACGACAGAATTGTACCTAGTCAGCTCAGGGATTTGAACTTGCAACCTTCCAGTTACTAGTCCAACACTCTAACCACTAGGCTACCCTGCCGCGAGATCAATGAGTGATGAATTTCCGGCCAAGGGTGGTCCATTTAAAAATCATTCCTTCCTCCCTCGCCCCTTGCCCTTCAAGTTTATACTTGCCAGACATCATGATACGTCATCAGAAGTGTCCACTTAACTTGGGGGCTGAGGGGATCGGGAGCATCTTTTAAGTTGTTGGACAACAGTCACAGAGGCAGGACATCCCCCACTAACATTTAGAAGACAGAGACAGTACAGGTGCATCATTGCTGGGACAGAGACACTGAGAAACAGCTTCTATGTCCAGGCCATCAGACTGTTAAATAGTCCCCAATAGCTGACCTTCACCCAGTACCCTGCCCTGAACCTTAGTCAATGTTCTAGCTGACCTCCACCCAGTACCCTGCCCTGAACCTTAGTCACTGTTGTAGCTGACCTCCACCCAGTACCCTGCCCTGAACCTTAGTCACTGTTCTAGCTGACCTCCACGCAGTACCCTGCCCTGAACCTTAGTCACTGTTCTAGCTGACCTCCACCCAGTACCCTGCCCTAAACATCAGACACTGTTCAAGCTGACCTCCACCCAGTACCCTGCCCAAAACCTTAGTCACTGTTCTAGTTGACCTCCACCCAGTACCCTGCCCTTAACCTTAGTCACTGTTCTCGCTGACCTCCACCCAGTACTCTACCCTGAACTTTAGTCACTGTTCTAGTTGACCTCCACCCAGTACCCTGCCCTGAACCTTAGTCACTGTTCTAGTTGACCTCCACCCAGTACCCTGCCCTGAAACAGTCACTGTTCTAGCTGACCTCCACCCATTACAATGCCCTGAACCTTAGTCACTGTTCTAGTTGACCTCCACCCAGTACCCTGCCCTGAACTTTAGTCACTGTTCTAGTTGACCTCCACCCAGTACCCTGCCCTGAACCTTAGTCACTGTTCTAGTTGACCTCCACCCAGTACCCTGCCCTAAACGTAGTCACTGTTCTACATGACCTCCACCCAGTACCCTGCCCTGAACCGTAGTCACTGTTCTAGTTGACCTCCACGCAGTACCCTGCCCTGAACCTCAGACACTGTACTAGCTGACCTCCACCCAGTACCCTGCCCTGAACCTCAGACACTGTTCTCGCTGACCTCCACCCAGTACCCTGCCCTGAACCTTAGTAACTGTTCTAGCTGACCTCCACCCAGTACCCTGCCCTGAACCTTAGTCACTGTTCTAGCTGACCTCCACCCAGTACCCTGCCCTGAACCTCAGACACTGTTCTAGTTGACCTCCACCCAGTACCCTGCCCTGAACCTTAGTCACTGTTCTAGTTGACCTCCACCCAGTACCCTGCCCTTAACCTTAGTCACTGTTCTCGCTGACCTCCACCCAGTACTCTACCCTGAACTTTAGTCACTGTTCTAGTTGACCTCCACCCAGTACCCTGCCCTGAACCTTAGTCACTGTTCTAGTTGACCTCCACCCAGTACCCTGCCCTGAAACAGTCACTGTTCTAGCTGACCTCCACCCATTACAATGCCCTGAACCTTAGTCACTGTTCTAGTTGACCTCCACCCAGTACCCTGCCCTGAACTTTAGTCACTGTTCTAGTTGACCTCCACCCAGTACCCTGCCCTGAACCTTAGTCACTGTTCTAGTTGACCTCCACCCAGTACCCTGCCCTAAACGTAGTCACTGTTCTACATGACCTCCACCCAGTACCCTGCCCTGAACCGTAGTCACTGTTCTAGTTGACCTCCACGCAGTACCCTGCCCTGAACCTCAGACACTGTTCTAGCTGACCTCCACCCAGTACCCTGCCCTGAACCTCAGACACTGTTCTCGCTGACCTCCACCCAGTACCCTGCCCTGAACCTTAGTAACTGTTCTAGCTGACCTCCACCCAGTACCCTGCCCTGAACCTTAGTCACTGTTCTAGCTGACCTCCACCCAGTACCCTGCCCTGAACCTCAGACACTGTTCTAGTTGACCTCCACCCAGTACCCTGCCCTGAACCTTAGTCACTGTTCTAGTTGACCTCCACCCAGTACCCTGCCCTAAACGTAGTCACTGTTTTACCTGACCTCCACCCAGTACCCTGCCCTGAACCTTAGTCACTGTTCTAACCTCAGTCACTGTTCAAGCTGACCTCCACCCATTACCCTGCCTTTAACCTCAGACACTGTTCTAGCTGACCTCCACCCAGTACCCTGCCTTTAACCTCAGACACTGTTCTAGCTGACCTCCACCCAGTACCCTGCCTTTAACCTCAGACACTGTTCTAGCTGACCTCCACCCAGTACCCTGCCTTTAACCTCAGTCACTGTTCTAACCTCAGTCACTGTTCTAGCTGACCTCCACCCATTACCCTGCCTTTAACCTCAGTCACTGTTCTAGCTGACCTCCACCCAGTACCCTGCCATTAACCTCACACACTGTACTAGCTGACCTCTACACAGTACTCTGCCCTGAACCTTAGTAAGTGTACCAACCTCAGTCACTGTTCTAGCTGACCTCCATGCAGTACCCTGCCCTGAACATTTTACATTTACATTTAAGTCATTTAGCAGACGCTCTTATCCAGAGCGACTTACAAATTGGTGAATTCACCTTCTGACATCCAGTGGAACAGCCACTTTACAATAGTGCATCTAAATCATTAAGGGGGGGGGGGTGAGAAGGATTACTTATCCTATTCTAGGTATTCCTTGAAGAGGTGGGGTTTCAGGTGTCTCCGGAAGGTGGTGATTGACTCCGCTGTCCTGGCGTCGTGAGGGAGTTTGTTCCACCATTGGGGGGCCAGAGCAGCGAACAGTTTTGACTGGGCTGAGCGGGAACTGTACTTCCTCAGTGGTAGGGAGGCGAGCAGGCCAGAGGTGGATGAACGCAGACACTGTTCACGCTGACCTCCACCCAGTACCCTGCCCTGAACCTCCACCCAGTACCCTGCACTGACCCTTAGTCACCGTTCTAGCTGACCTCCACCCAGTACCCTGCACTGACCCTTAGTCACTGTTCTAGCTGACCTCCACCCAGTACCCTGCCCTTAACCTTAGTCACTGTTCAAGCTGACCTCCACCCAGTACCCTGCACTTAACCTTAGTCACTGTTCTAGTTGACTTCCACCCAGTACCCTGCGCTGAGCCTTAGTGACTGTTCCAGCTGACCTCCACCCAGTACCCTGCCCTTAACCTTGGTCACTGTTCTAGCTGACCTCCACCCAGTACAATGCCCTTAACCTTAGTCACTGTTCTAGCTGGCCACCACCCAGTACCCTGCCCTGAACCTTAGTCACTGTTCTAGCTGACCTCCACCCAGTACCCTGCCCTAAACCTAGTCACTGTTCTAGTTGATCTCCACCCAGTACCCTGCCCTGAACCTTAGTCACTGTTCTAACCTCAGTCACTGTTCTAGCTGACCTCCACCCAGTACCCTGCCCTGAACCTCAGTCACTGTTCTAGCTGACCTCCACCCAGTACCCTGCCCTGAACTTTAGTCACTGTTCTAGCTGACCTCCACCCAGTACCCTGCCCTTTAATCTTAGTCACTGTTCTAGCTGACCTCCACCCAGTACCCTGCCCTAAACCTCAGACACTGTTCAAGCTGACCTCCACCCAGTACCCTGCCCTAAACCTTAGTCACTGTTCTAGTTGACCTCCACCCAGTACCCTGCCCAAAACCTTAGTCACTGTTCTAGTTGACCTCCACCCAGTACCCTGCCCTTAACCTTAGTCACTGTTCTAGTTGACCTCCACGCAGTACCCTGCCCTGAACCTTAGTCACTGTTCTAGCTGAACCTCCACCCAGTACCCTGCCCTGAACCTTAGTAACTGTTCTAGCTGACCTCCACCCAGTACTCTGCCCTGAACCTTAGTCACTGTTCTAGCTGACCTCCACCCAGTACCCTGCCCTGAAACTTAGTCACTGTTCTAGTTGACCTCCACCCAGTACCCTGCCCTGAACCTTAGTCACTGTTCTAGTTGAACTCCACCCAGTACCCTGCCCTGAACCTTAGTCACTGTTCTAGCTGACCTCCACCCAGTACCCTGCCCTGAACCTTAGTCACTGTTCTAGTTGACCTCCACCCAGTACCCTGCCCTGAACCTTAGTCACTGTTCTAGTTGACCTCCACCCAGTACCCTGCCCTGAACCTTAGTCACTGTTCTAGTTGACCTCCACCCAGTACCCTGCCCTGAACCTTAGTCACTGTTCTAGCTGACCTCCACCCAGTACCCTGCCCTGAACCTTAGTCACTGTTCTAGTTGACCTCCGCCCAGTACCCTGCCCTGAACCTTAGTCACTGTTCTAGCTGACCTCCACCCAGTACCCTGCCCTGAACCTTAGTCACTGTTCTAGTTGACCTCCACCCAGTACCCTGCCCTGAACCTTAGTCACTGTTCTAGTTGACCTCCACCCAGTACCCTGCCCTGAACCTTAGTCACTGTTCTACATGACCTCCACCCAGTACCCTGCCCTAACCGTAGTCACTGTTCTAGTTGACCTCCACCCAGTACCCTGCCCTGAACCTAGTCACTGTTCTAGCTGACCTCCACCCAGTACCCTGCCCTGAACCTCAGACACTGTTCTCGCTGATCTCCACCCAGTACCCTGCCCTGAACCTAGTCACTGTTCTAGTTGACCTCCACCCAGTACCCTGCCCTGAACCTTAGTAACTGTTCTAGCTGACCTCCACCCAGTACCCTGCCCTGAACCTCAGACACTGTTCTAGTTGACCTCCACCCAGTACCCTGCCCTGAACCTTAGTCACTGTTCTAGTTGACCTCCACCCAGTACCCTGCCCTAAACGTAGTCACTGTTTTACCTGACCTCCACCCAGTACCCTGCCCTGAACCTTAGTCACTGTTCTAACCTCAGTCACTGTTCTAGCTGACCTCCACCCATTACCCTGCCTTTAACCTCAGACACTGTTCTAGCTGACCTCCACCCAGTACCCTGCCTTTAACCTCAGACACTGTACTAGCTGACCTCTACACAGTACTCTGCCCTGAACCTTAGTAAGTGTTCGAACCTCAGTCACTGTTCTAGCTGACCTCCATGCAGTACCCTGCCCTGAACCTCAGACACTGTTCACGCTGACCTCCACTGTACCCTTGAACCTCAGACACTGTTCTAGCTGACCTCCACCCAGTACCCTGCCCTGAACCTCAGTCACTGTTCTCGCTGACCTCCACCCAGTACCCTGCCCTGAACCTTAGTCACTGTTCTAGCTGACTTCCACCCAGTACCCTGCCCTGAACCTTAGTCACTGTTCTAGCTGACCTCCACCCAGTACCCTGCACTGACCCTTAGTCACAGTTCTAGCTGACCTCCACCCAGTACCCTGCACTGACCCTTAGTCACCGTTCTAGCTGACCTCCACCCAGTACCCTGCACTGACCCTTAGTCACTGTTCTGGCTGACCTCCACCCAGTACCCTGCACTGAACCTTAGTCACTGTTCTAGCTGACCTCCACCCAGTACCCTGCCCTTAACCTTAGTCACTGTTCTAGCTGACCTCCACCCAGTACCCTGCACTTAACCTTAGTCACTGTTCTAGTTGACCTCCACCCAGTACCCTGCGCTGAACCTTAGTCACTGTTCCAGCTCACCTCCACCCAGTACCCTGCCCTTAACCTTAGTCACTGTTCTAGCTGACCTCCACCCAGTACAATGCCCTTAACCTTAGTCACTGTTCTAGCTGGCCACCACCCAGTACCCTGCCCTGAACCTTAGTCACTGTTCTAGCTGACCTCCACCCAGTACCCTGCCCTAAACCTAGTCACTGTTCTAGTTGATCTCCACCTGGTACCCTGCCCTGAACCTTAGTCACTGTTCTAACCTCAGTCACTGTTCTAGTCACTGTTCTAGCTGACCTCCACCCAGTACCCTGCCCTGAACCTTAGTCACTGTTCTAGCTGACCTCCACCCAGTACCCTGCCCTGAACCTTAGTCACTGTTCTAGCTGACCTCCACCCAGACCTCCACCCAGTCACTGTTCCTGCCCTACCCTGCCCTGAACCTTAGTCACTGTTCTAGTTGACCTCCACCCAGTACCCTGTTCTGAACCTAGTCACTGTTCTAGCTGACCTCCACCCAGTACCCTGCCCTGAACCTTAGTCACTGTTCTAGCTGACCTCCACCCAGTACCCTGCCCTGAACTTTAGTCACTGTTCTAGCTGACCTCCACCCAGTACCCTGCCCTGAACTTTAGTCACTGTTCTAGCTGACATACACCCAGTACCCTGCCTTTAATCTTAGTCACTGTTCTAGCTGACCTCCACCCAGTACCCTGCCCTAAACCTCAGACACTGTTCAAGCTGACCTCCACCCAGTACCCTGCCCTGAACCTTAGTCACTGTTCTAGTTGACCTCCACCCAGTACCCTGCCCTTAACCTTAGTCACTGTTCTAGCTGACCTCCACCCAGTACCCTGAACTTTAGTCACTGTTCTAGTTGACCTCCACCCAGTACCCTGCCCTGAACCTTAGTCACTGTTCTAGCTGACCTCCACCCAGTACCCTGCCCTGAAACTTAGTCACTGTTCTAGTTGACCTCCACCCAGTACCCTGCCCAAAACCTTAGTCACTGTTCTAGTTGAACTCCACCCAGTACCCTGCCCTTAACCTTAGTCACTGTTCAAGCTGACCTCCACCCAGTACTCTGCCCTGAACTTTAGTCACTGTTCTAGTTGACCTCCACCCAGTACCCTGCCCTGAACCTTAGTCACTGTTCTAGTTGACCTCCACCCAGTACCCTGCCCTGAACCTTAGTCACTGTTCTAGCTGACCTCCACCCAGTACAATGCCCTGAACCTTAGTCACTGTTCTAGTTGACCTCCACCCAGTACCCTGCCCTGAACTTTAGTCACTGTTCTAGTTGACCTCCACCCAGTACCCTGCCCTGAACCTTAGTCACTGTTCTAGTTGACCTCCACCCAGTACCCTGCCCTGAACCTTAGTCACTGTTCTAGCTGACCTCCACCCAGTACCCTGCCCTGAACCTTAGTCACTGTTCTAGCTGACCTCCACCCAGTACACTGCCCTAAACATCACACTGTTCTAGCTGACCTCCACCCAGTACCCTGCCCAAAACCTTAGTCACTGTTCTAGTTGACCTCCACCCAGTACCCTGCCCTTAACCTTAGTCACTGTTCTCGCTGACCTCCACCCAGTACTCTGCCCTGAACTTTAGTCACTGTTCTAGTTGACCTCCACCCAGTACCCTGCCCTGAACCTTAGTCACTGTTCTACTTGACCTCCACCCAGTACCCTGCCCTGAAACTTAGTCACTGTTCTAGTTGACCTCCACCCAGTACCCTGCCCAAAACCTTAGTCACTGTTCTAGTTGAACTCCACCCAGTACCCTGCCCTTAACCTTAGTCACTGTTCTCGCTGACCTCCACCCAGTACTCTGCCCTGAACTTTAGTCACTGTTCTAGTTGACCTCCACCCAGTACCCTGCCCTGAACCTTAGTCACTGTTCTAGTTGACCTCCACCCAGTACCCTGCCCTGAACCTTAGTCACTGTTCTAGCTGACCTCCACCCAGTACAATGCCCTGAACCTTAGTCACTGTTCTAGTTGACCTCCACCCAGTACCCTGCCCTGAACTTTAGTCACTGTTCTAGTTGACCTCCACCCAGTACCCTGCCCTGAACCTTAGTCACTGTTCTAGTTGACCTCCACCCAGTACCCTGCCCTGAACCTTAGTCACTGTTCTAGCTGACCTCCACCCAGTACCCTGCCCTGAACCTTAGTCACTGTTCTAGCTGACCTCCACCCAGTACTGCCCTGAACCTTAGTCACTGTTCTAGTTGACATCCACCCAGTACCCTGCCCTGAACCTTAGTCACTGTTCTAGCTGACCTCCACCAGTACACTGCCCTGAACCTTAGTCACTGTTCTAGTTGACCTCCACCCAGTACCCTGCCCTGAACCTTAGTCACTGTTCTAGCTGACCTCCACCCAGTACCCTGCCTTTAACCTTAGTCACAGTTCTAGCTGACCTCCACCCAGTACCCTGCCTTTAACCTTAGTCACTGTTCTAGCTGACCTCCACCCAGTACCCTGCCCTGAACCTTAGTCACTGTTCTAGCTGATGTCCACCCATTACCCTGCCCTGAACCTTAGTAACTGTTCTTGCTGACCTCCACCCAGTACCCTGCCCTGAACCTCAGACACTGTTCTTGTTGACCTCCACCCAGTACCCTGCCCTGAACCTTAGTCACTGTTCTAGTTGACCTCCACCCAGTACCCTGCCCTAAACGTAGTCACTGTTCTACATGACCTCCACCCAGTACCCTGCCCTGAACCGTAGTCACTGTTCTAGTTGACCTCCACGCAGTACCCTGCCCTGAACCTCAGACACTGTACTAGCTGATCTCCACCCAGTACCCTGCCCTGAACCTCAGACACTGTTCTCGCTGACATCCACCCAGTACCCTGCCCTGAACCGTAGTCACTGTTCTAGTTGACCTCCACGCAGTACCCTGCCCTGAACCTTAGTAACTGTTCTAGCTGACCTCCACCCAGTACCCTGCCCTGAACCTTAGTCACTGTTCTAGTTGACCTCCACCCAGTACCCTGCCCTAAACGTAGTCACTGTTTTACCTGACCTCCACCCAGTACCCTGCCCTGAACCTTAGTCACTGTTCTAACCTCAGTCACTGTTCTAGCTGACCTCCACCCATTACCCTGCCTTTAACCTCAGACACTGTTCTAGCTGACCTCCACCCAGTACCCTGCCTTTAACCTCAGACACTGTACTAGCTGACCTCTACACAGTACTCTGCCCTGAACCTTAGTAAGTGTTCGAACCTCAGTCACTGTTCTAGCTGACCTCCATGCAGTACCCTGCCCTGAACCTCAGACACTGTTCACGCTGACCTCCACCCAGTACCCTGCCCTGAACCTCAGACACTGTTCTAGCTGACCTCCACCCAGTACCCTGCCCTGAACCTTAGTCACTGTTCTAGCTGACTTCCACCCAGTACCCTGCCCTGAACCTTAGTCACTGTTCTAGCTGACCTCCACCCAGTACCCTGCACTGACCCTTAGTCACAGTTCTAGCTGACCTCCACCCAGTACCCTGCACTGACCCTTAGTCACCGTTCTAGCTGAACTCCACCCAGTACCCTGCACTGACCCTTAGTCACTGTTCTGGCTGACCTCCACCCAGTACCCTGCACTGAACCTTAGTCACTGTTCTAGCTGACCTCCACCCAGTACCCTGCCCTTAACCTTAGTCACTGTTCTAGCTGACCTCCACCCAGTACCCTGCGCTGAACCTTAGTCACTGTTCCAGCTCACCTCCACCCAGTACCCTGCCCTTAACCTTAGTCACTGTTCTAGCTGACCTCCACCCAGTACAATGCCCTTAACCTTAGTCACTGTTCTAGCTGGCCACCACCCAGTACCCTGCCCTGAACCTTAGTCACTGTTCTAGCTGACCTCCACCCAGTACCCTGCCCTAAACCTAGTCACTGTTCTAGTTGATCTCCACCAGTACCCTGCCCTGAACCTTAGTCACTGTTCTAACCTCAGTCACTGTTCTAGCTGACCTCCACCCAGTACCCTGCCCTGAACCTTAGTCACTGTTCTAGCTGACCTCCACCCAGTACCCTGCCCTGAACCTTAGTCACTGTTCTAGCTGACCTCCACCCAGTACCCTGCCCTAAACCTAGTCACTGTTCTAGTTGATCTCCACCCAGTACCCTGCCCTGAACCTTAGTCACTGTTCTAACCTCAGTCACTGTTCTAGCTGACCTCCACCCAGTACCCTGCCCTGAACCTTAGTCACTGTTCTAGCTGACCTCCACCCAGTACCCTGCCCTGAACTTTAGTCACTGTTCTAGCTGACCTACACCCAGTACCCTGCCTTTAATCTTAGTCACTGTTCTAGCTGACCTCCACCCAGTACCCTGCCCTAAACCTCAGACACTGTTCAAGCTGACCTCCACCCAGTACCCTGCCCTGAACCTTAGTCACTGTTCTAGCTGACCTCCACCCAGTACCCTGCCCTTAATCTTAGTCACTGTTCTAGCTGACCTCCACCCAGTACCCTGCCCTAAACATCAGACACTGTTCAAGCTGACCTCCACCCAGTACCCTGCCCAAAACCTTAGTCACTGTTCTAGTTGACCTCCACCCAGTACCCTGCCCTTAACCTTAGTCACTGTTCTCGCTGACCTCCACCCAGTACTCTGCCCTGAACTTTAGTCACTGTTCTAGTTGACCTCCACCCAGTACCCTGCCCTGAACCTTAGTCACTGTTCTACTTGACCTCCACCCAGTACCCTGCCCTGAAACTTAGTCACTGTTCTAGTTGACCTCCACCCAGTACCCTGCCCAAAACCTTAGTCACTGTTCTAGTTGAACTCCACCCAGTACCCTGCCCTTAACCTTAGTCACTGTTCTCGCTGACCTCCACCCAGTACTCTGCCCTGAACTTTAGTCACTGTTCTAGTTGACCTCCACCCAGTACCCTGCCCTGAACCTTAGTCACTGTTCTAGTTGACCTCCACCCAGTACCCTGCCCTGAACCTTAGTCACTGTTCTAGCTGACCTCCACCCAGTACAATGCCCTGAACCTTAGTTACTGTTCTAGTTGACCTCCACCCAGTACCCTGCCCTGAACTTTAGTCACTGTTCTAGTTGACCTCCACCCAGTACCCTGCCCTGAACCTTAGTCACTGTTCTAGTTGACCTCCACCCAGTACCCTGCCCTTAACCTTAGTCACTGTTCTAGCTGACCTCCACCCAGTACAATGCCCTTAACCTTAGTCACTGTTCTAGCTGGCCACCACCCAGTACCCTGCCCTGAACCTTAGTCACTGTTCTAGCTGACCTCCACCCAGTACCCTGCCCTAAACCTAGTCACTGTTCTAGTTGATCTCCACCTGGTACCCTGCCCTGAACCTTAGTCACTGTTCAGTCACTGTTCTAGCTGACCTCCACCCAGTACCCTGCCCTGAACCTTAGTCACTGTTCTAGCTGACCTCCACCCAGTACCCTGCCCTGAACCTTAGTCACTGTTCTAGCTGACCTCCACCCAGTACCCTGCCCTAAACCTAGTCACTGTTCTAGTTGATCTCCACCCAGTACCCTGCCCTGAACCTTAGTCACTGTTCTAACCTCAGTCACTGTTCTAGCTGACCTCCACCCAGTACCCTGCCCTGAACCTTAGTCACTGTTCTAGCTGACCTCCACCCAGTACCCTGCCCTGAACTTTAGTCACTGTTCTAGCTGACCTACACCCAGTACCCTGCCTTTAATCTTAGTCACTGTTCTAGCTGACCTCCACCCAGTACCCTGCCCTAAACCTCAGACACTGTTCAAGCTGACCTCCACCCAGTACCCTGCCCTAAACCTTAGTCACTGTTCTAGCTGACCTCCACCCAGTACCCTGCCCTTAACCTTAGTCACTGTTCTAGCTGACCTCCACCCAGTACCCTGCCCTAAACATCAGACACTGTTCAAGCTGACCTCCACCCAGTACCCTGCCCAAAACCTTAGTCACTGTTCTAGTTGACCTCCACCCAGTACCCTGCCCTTAACCTTAGTCACTGTTCTCGCTGACCTCCACCCAGTACTCTGCCCTGAACTTTAGTCACTGTTCTAGTTGACCTCCACCCAGTACCCTGCCCTGAACCTTAGTCACTGTTCTACTTGACCTCCACCCAGTACCCTGCCCTGAAACTTAGTCACTGTTCTAGTTGACCTCCACCCAGTACCCTGCCCAAAACCTTAGTCACTGTTCTAGTTGAACTCCACCCAGTACCCTGCCCTTAACCTTAGTCACTGTTCTAGCTGACCTCCACCCAGTACTCTGCCCTGAACTTTAGTCACTGTTCTAGTTGACCTCCACCCAGTACCCTGCCCTGAACCTTAGTCACTGTTCTAGTTGACCTCCACCCAGTACCCTGCCCTGAACCTTAGTCACTGTTCTAGCCGACCTCTACCCAGTACAATGCCCTGAACCTTAGTTACTGTTCTAGTTGACCTCCACCCAGTACCCTGCCCTGAACTTTAGTCACTGTTCTAGTTGACCTCCACCCAGTACCCTGCCCTGAACCTTAGTCACTGTTCTAGTTGACCTCCACCCAGTACCCTGCCCTGAACCTTAGTCACTGTTCTAGCTGACCTCCACCCAGTACACTGCCCTGAACCTTAGTCACTGTTCTAGTTGACCTCCACCCAGTACCCTGCCCTGAACCTTAGTCACTGTTCTAGCTGACCTCCACCCAGTACACTGCCCTGAACCTTAGTCACTGTTCTAGTTGACCTCCACCCAGTACCCTGCCCTGAACCTTAGTCACTGTTCTAGCTGACCTCCACCCAGTACCCTGCCTTTAACCTTAGTCACTGTTCTAGTTGACCTCCACCCAGTACCCTGCCTTTAAACTTAGTCAATGTTCTAGTTGACCTCCACCCAGTACCCTGCCCTGAACCTAAGACACTGATCTAGCTGACCTCCACCCAGTACCCTGCCCTGAACCTCAGACACTGTTCTCGCTGATGTCCACCCATTACCCTGCCCTGAACCTTAGTAACTGTTCTAGCTGACCTCCACCCAGTACCCTGCCCTGAACCTCAGACACTGTTCTTGTTGACCTCCACCCAGTACCCTGCCCTGAACCTTAGTCACTGTTCTAGTTGACCTCCACCCAGTACCCTGCCCTAAACGTAGTCACTGTTCTACATGACCTCCACCCAGTACCCTGCCCTGAACCGTAGTCACTGTTCTAGTTGACCTCCACGCAGTACCCTGCCCTGAACCTCAGACACTGTACTAGCTGATCTCCACCCAGTACCCTGCCCTGAACCTCAGACACTGTTCTCGCTGACCTCCACCCAGTACCCTGCCCTGAACCTTAGTAACTGTTCTAGCTGACCTCCACCCAGTACCCTGCCCTGAACCTCAGACACTGTTCTAGTTGACCTCCACCCAGTACCCTGCCCTGAACCTTAGTCACTGTTCTAGTTGACCTCCACCCAGTACCCTGCCCTAAACGTAGTCACTGTTTTACCTGACCTCCACCCAGTACCCTGCCCTGAACCTTAGTCACTGTTCTAGTTGACCTCCACCCAGTACCCTGCCCTAAACGTAGTCACTGTTTTACCTGACTTCCACCCAGTACCCTGCCCTGAACCTTAGTCACAGTTCTAGCTGACCTCCACCCAGTACCCTGCACTGAACCTTAGTCACAGTTCTAGCTGACCTCCACCCAGTACCCTGCACTGACCCTTAGTCACAGTTCTAGCCGACCTCCACCCAGTACCCTGCACTGACCCTTAGTCACTGTTCTGGCTGACCTCCACCCAGTACCCTGCACTGAACCTTAGTCACTGTTCTAGCTGACCTCCAGCCAGTACCCTGCCCTTAACCTTAGTCACTGTTCTAGCTGACCTCCACCCAGTACCCTGCCTTAACCTTAGTCACTGTTCTAGTTGACCTCCACCCAGTACCCTGCGCTGAACCTTAGTCACTGTTCCAGCTCACCTCCACCCAGTACCCTGCCCTTAACCTTAGTCACTGTTCTAGCTGACCTCCACCCAGTACAATGCCCTTAACCTTAGTCACTGTTCTAGCTGGCCACCACCCAGTACCCTGCCCTGAACCTTAGTCACTGTTCTAGCTGACCTCCACCCAGTACCCTGCCCTAAACCTAGTCACTGTTCTAGTTGATCTCCACCTGGTACCCTGCCCTGAACCTTAGTCACTGTTCTAACCTCAGTCAATGTTCTAGCTGACCTCCACCCAGTACCCTGCCCTGAACCTTAGTCACTGTTCTAGCTGACCTCCACCCAGTACCCTGCCCTGAACCTTAGTCACTGTTCTAGCTGACCTCCACCCAGTACCCTGCCCTGAACCTTAGTCACTGTTCTAGCTGACCTCCACCCAGTACCCTGCCCAAAACCTTAGTCACTGTTCTAGTTGACCTCCACCCAGTACCCTGCCCTTAACCTTAGTCACTGTTCTCGCTGACCTCCACCCAGTACTCTACCCTGAACTTTAGTCACTGTTCTAGTTGACCTCCACCCAGTACCCTGCCCTGAACCTTAGTCACTGTTCTAGTTGACCTCCACCCAGTACCCTGCCCTGAAACAGTCACTGTTCTAGCTGACCTCCACCCATTACAATGCCCTGAACCTTAGTCACTGTTCTAGTTGACCTCCACCCAGTACCCTGCCCTGAACTTTAGTCACTGTTCTAGCTGACCTCCACCCAGTACCCTGCCCTAAACCTAGTCACTGTTCTAGTTGATCTCCACCCAGTACCCTGCCCTGAACCTTAGTCACTGTTCTAACCTCAGTCACTGTTCTAGCTGACCTCCACCCAGTACCCTGCCCTGAACCTTAGTCACTGTTCTAGCTGACCTCCACCCAGTACCCTGCCTTTAATCTTAGTCACTGTTCTAGCTGACCTCCACCCAGTACCCTGCCCTAAACCTCAGACACTGTTCAAGCTGACCTCCACCCAGTACCCTGCCCTGAACCTTAGTCACTGTTCTAGCTGACCTCCACCCAGTACCCTGCCCTTAATCTTAGTCACTGTTCTAGCTGACCTCCACCCAGTACCCTGCCCTAAACATCAGACACTGTTCAAGCTGACCTCCACCCAGTACCCTGCCCAAAACCTTAGTCACTGTTCTAGTTGACCTCCACCCAGTACCCTGCCCTTAACCTTAGTCACTGTTCTCGCTGACCTCCACCCAGTACTCTGCCCTGAACTTTAGTCACTGTTCTAGTTGACCTCCACCCAGTACCCTGCCCTGAACCTTAGTCACTGTTCTACTTGACCTCCACCCAGTACCCTGCCCTGAAACTTAGTCACTGTTCTAGTTGACCTCCACCCAGTACCCTGCCCAAAACCTTAGTCACTGTTCTAGTTGAACTCCACCCAGTACCCTGCCCTTAACCTTAGTCACTGTTCTCGCTGACCTCCACCCAGTACTCTGCCCTGAACTTTAGTCACTGTTCTAGTTGACCTCCACCCAGTACCCTGCCCTGAACCTTAGTCACTGTTCTAGTTGACCTCCACCCAGTACCCTGCCCTGAACCTTAGTCACTGTTCTAGCTGACCTCCACCCAGTACAATGCCCTGAACCTTAGTCACTGTTCTAGTTGACCTCCACCCAGTACCCTGCCCTGAACCTTAGTCACTGTTCTAGTTGACCTCCACCCAGTACCCTGCCCTGAACCTTAGTCACTGTTCTAGCTGACCTCCACCCAGTACCCTGCCCTGAACCTTAGTCACTGTTCTAGCTGACCTCCACCCAGTACACTGCCCTGAACCTTAGTCACTGTTCTAGTTGACCTCCACCCAGTACCCTGCCCTGAACCTTAGTCACTGTTCTAGTTGACATCCACCCAGTACCCTGCCCTGAACCTTAGTCACTGTTCTAGCTGACCTCCACCCAGTACACTGCCCTGAACCTTAGTCACTGTTCTAGTTGACCTCCACCCAGTACCCTGCCCTGAACCTTAGTCACTGTTCTAGCTGACCTCCACCCAGTACCCTGCCTTTAACCTTAGTCACTGTTCTAGTTGACCTCCACCCAGTACCCTGCCTTTAACCTTAGTCACTGTTCTAGTTGACCTCCACCCAGTACCCTGCCCTGAACCTCAGACACTGTTCTAGTTGACCTCCACCCAGTACCCTGCCCTGAACCTCAGACACTGTTCTAGCTGACCTCCACCCAGTACCCTGCCCAAAACCTTAGTCACTGTTCTAGTTGACCTCCACCCAGTACCCTGCCCTTAACCTTAGTCACTGTTCTCGCTGACCTCCACCCAGTACTCTACCCTGAACTTTAGTCACTGTTCTAGTTGACCTCCACCCAGTACCCTGCCCTGAACCTTAGTCACTGTTCTAGTTGACCTCCACCCAGTACCCTGCCCTGAAACAGTCACTGTTCTAGCTGACCTCCACCCATTACAATGCCCTGAACCTTAGTCACTGTTCTAGTTGACCTCCACCCAGTACCCTGCCCTGAACTTTAGTCACTGTTCTAGCTGACCTCCACCCAGTACCCTGCCCTAAACCTAGTCACTGTTCTAGTTGATCTCCACCCAGTACCCTGCCCTGAACCTTAGTCACTGTTCTAACCTCAGTCACTGTTCTAGCTGACCTCCACCCAGTACCCTGCCCTGAACCTTAGTCACTGTTCTAGCTGACCTCCACCCAGTACCCTGCCTTTAATCTTAGTCACTGTTCTAGCTGACCTCCACCCAGTACCCTGCCCTAAACCTCAGACACTGTTCAAGCTGACCTCCACCCAATACCCTGCCCTGAACCTTAGTCACTGTTCTAGCTGACCTCCACCCAGTACCCTGCCCTTAATCTTAGTCACTGTTCTAGCTGACCTCCACCCAGTACCCTGCCCTAAACATCAGACACTGTTCAAGCTGACCTCCACCCAGTACCCTGCCCAAAACCTTAGTCACTGTTCTAGTTGACCTCCACCCAGTACCCTGCCCTTAACCTTAGTCACTGTTCTCGCTGACCTCCACCCAGTACTCTGCCCTGAACTTTAGTCACTGTTCTAGTTGACCTCCACCCAGTACCCTGCCCTGAACCTTAGTCACTGTTCTACTTGACCTCCACCCAGTACCCTGCCCTGAAACTTAGTCACTGTTCTAGTTGACCTCCACCCAGTACCCTGCCCAAAACCTTAGTCACTGTTCTAGTTGAACTCCACCCAGTACCCTGCCCTTAACCTTAGTCACTGTTCTCGCTGACCTCCACCCAGTACTCTGCCCTGAACTTTAGTCACTGTTCTAGTTGACCTCCACCCAGTACCCTGCCCTGAACCTTAGTCACTGTTCTAGTTGACCTCCACCCAGTACCCTGCCCTGAACCTTAGTCACTGTTCTAGCTGACCTCCACCCAGTACAATGCCCTGAACCTTAGTCACTGTTCTAGTTGACCTCCACCCAGTACCCTGCCCTGAACCTTAGTCACTGTTCTAGTTGACCTCCACCCAGTACCCTGCCCTGAACCTTAGTCACTGTTCTAGCTGACCTCCACCCAGTACCCTGCCCTGAACCTTAGTCACTGTTCTAGCTGACCTCCACCCAGTACACTGCCCTGAACCTTAGTCACTGTTCTAGTTGACCTCCACCCAGTACCCTGCCCTGAACCTTAGTCACTGTTCTAGTTGACATCCACCCAGTACCCTGCCCTGAACCTTAGTCACTGTTCTAGCTGACCTCCACCCAGTACACTGCCCTGAACCTTAGTCACTGTTCTAGTTGACCTCCACCCAGTACCCTGCCCTGAACCTTAGTCACTGTTCTAGCTGACCTCCACCCAGTACCCTGCCTTTAACCTTAGTCACTGTTCTAGTTGACCTCCACCCAGTACCCTGCCTTTAACCTTAGTCACTGTTCTAGCTGACCTCCACCCAGTACCCTGCCCTGAACCTCAGACACTGTTCTAGCTGACCTCCACCCAGTACCCTGCCCTGAACCTCAGACACTGTTCTCGCTGATGTCCACCCATTACCCTGCCCTGAACCTTAGTAACTGTTCTTGCTGACCTCCACCCAGTACCCTGCCCTGAACCTCAGACACTGTTCTTGTTGACCTCCACCCAGTACCCTGCCCTGAACCTTAGTCACTGTTCTAGTTGACCTCCACCCAGTACCCTGCCCTAAACGTAGTCACTGTTCTACATGACCTCCACCCAGTACCCTGCCCTGAACCGTAGTCACTGTTCTAGTTGACCTCCACGCAGTACCCTGCCCTGAACCTCAGACACTGTACTAGCTGATCTCCACCCAGTACCCTGCCCTGAATCTCAGACACTGTTCTCGCTGACCTCCACCCAGTACCCTGCCCTGAACCTTAGTAACTGTTCTAGCTGACCTCCACCCAGTACCCTGCCCTGAACCTCAGACACTGTTCTAGTTGACCTCCACCCAGTACCCTGCCCTGAACCTTAGTCATTGTTCTAGTTGACCTCCACCCAGTACCCTGCCCTAAACGTAGTCACTGTTTTACCTGACCTCCACCCAGTACCCTGCCCTGAACCTTAGTCACTGTTCTAACCTCAGTCACTGTTCTAGCTGACCTCCACCCATTACCCTGCCTTTAACCTCAGACACTGTTCTAGCTGACCTCCACCCAGTACCCTGCCTTTAACCTCAGACACTGTACTAGCTGACCTCTACACAGTACTCTGCCCTGAACCTTAGTAAGTGTTCGAACCTCAGTCACTGTTCTAGCTGACCTCCATGCAGTACCCTGCCCTGAACCTCAGACACTGTTCACGCTGACCTCCACCCAGTACCCTGCCCTGAACCTCAGACACTGTTCTCGCTGACCTCCACCCAGTACCCTGCCCTGAACCTTAGTCACTGTTCTAGCTGATCTCCACCCAGTACCCTGCCCTGAACCTCAGACACTGTTCTCGCTGACCTCCACCCAGTACCCTGCCCTGAACCTTAGTCACTGTTCTAGCTGACTTCCACCCAGTACCCTGCCCTGAACCTTAGTCACTGTTCTAGCTGACCTCCACCCAGTACCCTGCACTGACCCTTAGTCACAGTTCTAGCTGACCTCCACCCAGTACCCTGCACTGACCCTTAGTCACCGTTCTAGCTGACCTCCACCCAGTACCCTGCACTGACCCTTAGTCACAGTTCTAGCTGACCTCCACCCAGTACCCTGCCCTTAACCTTAGTCACTGTTCTAGCTGACCTCCACCCAGTACCCTGCCCTGAACCTTAGTCACTGTTCTAGCTGACCTCCACCCAGTACCCTGCACTTAAACTTAGTCACTGTTCTAGTTGACCTCCACCCAGTACCCTGCGCTGAACCTTAGTCACTGTTCCAGCTCACCTCCACCCAGTACCCTGCCCTTAACCTTAGTCACTGTTCTAGCTGACCTCCACCCAGTACAATGCCCTTAACCGTAGTCACTGTTCTAGCTGGCCACCACCCAGTACCCTGCCCTGAACCTTAGTCACTGTTCTAGCTGACCTCCACCCAGTACCCTGCCCTAAACCTAGTCACTGTTCTAGTTGATCTCCACCTGGTACCCTGCCCTGAACCTTAGTCACTGTTCTAGCTGACCTCCACCCAGTACTCTGCCCTAAACCTTAGTAACTGTTCTAGCTGACCTCCACCCAGTACACTGCCCTTAACCTTAGTCACTGTTCTACCTGACCTTCACCCAGTACCCTGCCCTGAACCTTAGTCACTGTTCTAGTTGACCTCCACCCAGTACCCTGCCTTTAATCTCAGACACTGTTCTAGCTGACCTCCACCCAGTACCCTGCCCTTAACCTTAGTCACTGTTCTAGTTGACCTCCACGCAGTACCCTGCCCTGAACCTTAGTCACTGTTCTAGCTGAACCTCCACCCAGTACCCTGCCCTGAACCTTAGTAACTGTTCTAGCTGACCTCCACCCAGTACTCTGCCCTGAACCTTAGTCACTGTTCTAGTTGACCTCCACCCAGTACCCTGCTCTTAACCTTAGTCACTGTTATAGCTGACCTCCACCCAGTACCCTGCCCTGAACCTTAGTCACTGTTCTAGTTGACCTCCACCCAGTACCCTGCCTTTAACTCAGACACTGTTCTAGTTGACCTCCACGCAGTACCCTGCCCTTAACCTTAGTCACTGTTCTAGCTGACCTCCACCCAGTACCCTGCCCTTAACCTTAGTCACTGTTCTAGCTGACCTCCACGCAGACCTGCCCTGAACAGTGTTCCTGAGTACCCAGTACCCTGCCCTGAACCTTAGTCAGTGTTCTAGCTGACCTCCACGCAGTACCCTGCCCTGAACCTTAGTCACTGTTCTAGCTGAACCTCCACCCAGTACCCTGCCCTGAACCTTAGTCACTGTTCTAGCTGACCTCCACCCAGTACCCTGCCTTAACCTCAGACACTGTTCTAGCTGACCTCCACCCAGTACTCTGCCCTAAACCTTAGTCACTGTTCTAGCTGACCTCCACCCAGTACACTGCCCTTAACCTTAGTCACTGTTCTACCTGACCTTCACCCAGTACCCTGCCCTGAACTTTAGACACTGTTCTTACCTCAGTCACTGTTCTAGTTGACCTCCACCCAGTACCCTGCCCTGAACCTTAGTAACTGTTCTAGCTGACCTCCACCCAGTACTCTGCCCTGAACCTTAGTAACTGTTCTAGCTGACCTCCACCCAGTACCTCCTTTAACCCCAGTCACTGTTCTAGCTGACCTCCACCCAGTACCCTGCCCTGAACCGTAGTCACTGTTCTAGTTGACCTCCACGCAGTACCCTGCCCTGAACCTCAGACACTGTACTAGCTGATCTCCACCCAGTACCCTGCCCTGAATCTCAGACACTGTTCTCGCTGACCTCCACCCAGTACCCTGCCCTGAACCTTAGTAACTGTTCTAGCTGACCTCCACCCAGTACCCTGCCCTGAACCTCAGACACTGTTCTAGTTGACCTCCACCCAGTACCCTGCCCTGAACCTTAGTCATTGTTCTAGTTGACCTCCACCCAGTACCCTGCCCTAAACGTAGTCACTGTTTTACCTGACCTCCACCCAGTACCCTGCCCTGAACCTTAGTCACTGTTCTAACCTCAGTCACTGTTCTAGCTGACCTCCACCCATTACCCTGCCTTTAACCTCAGACACTGTTCTAGCTGACCTCCACCCAGTACCCTGCCTTTAACCTCAGACACTGTACTAGCTGACCTCCTACACAGTACTCTGCCCTGAACCTTAGTAAGTGTTCGAACCTCAGTCACTGTTCTAGCTGACCTCCATGCAGTACCCTGCCCTGAACCTCAGACACTGTTCACGCTGACCTCCACCCAGTACCCTGCCCTGAACCTCAGACACTGTTCTCGCTGACCTCCACCCAGTACCCTGCCCTGAACCTTAGTCACTGTTCTAGTTGACCTCCACCCAGTACCCTGCCCTGAACCTCAGACACTGTTCTCGCTGACCTCCACCCAGTACCCTGCCCTGAACCTTAGTCACCGTTCTAGCTGACTTCCACCCAACCCTGCCCTGAACCTTAGTCACTGTTCTAGCTGACCTCCACCCAGTACCCTGCACTGACCCTTAGTCACTGTTCTAGCTGACCTCCACCCAGTACCCTGCACTGACCCTTAGTCACCGTTCTAGCTGACCTCCACCCAGTACCCTGCACTGACCCTTAGTCACTGTTCTGGCTGACCTCCACCCAGTACCCTGCACTGAACCTTAGTCACTGTTCTAGCTGACCTCCACCCAGTACCCTGCCCTTAACCTTAGTCACTGTTCTAGCTGACCTCCACCCAGTACCCTGCACTTAAACTTAGTCACTGTTCTAGTTGACCTCCACCCAGTACCCTGCGCTGAACCTTAGTCACTGTTCCAGCTGACCTCCACCCAGTACCCTGCCCTTAACCTTAGTCACTGTTCTAGCTGACCTCCACCCAGTACAATGCCCTTAACCGTAGTCACTGTTCTAGCTGGCCACCACCCAGTACCCTGCCCTGAACCTTAGTCACTGTTCTAGCTGACCTCCACCCAGTACCCTGCCCTAAACCTAGTCACTGTTCTAGTTGATCTCCACCTGGTACCCTGCCCTGAACCTTAGTCACTGTTCTAGCTGACCTCCACCCAGTACCCTGCCCTGAACCTTAGTCACTGTTCTAGCTGACCTCCACCCAGTACCCTGCCCTGAACCTTAGTCACTGTTCTAGCTGACCTCCACCCAGTACCCTGCCCTGAACCTTAGTCACTGTTCTAGTTGACCTCCACCCAGTACCCTGCCTTTAATCTCAGACAATGTTCTAGCTGACCTCCACCCAGTACCCTGCCCTGAACCTTAGTCACTGTTCTAGTTGACCTCCACCCAGTACCCTGCTCTTAACCTTAGTCACTGTTCTAGTTGACCTCCACCCAGTACCCTGCTCTTAACCTTAGTCACTGTTCTAGTTGACCTCCACCCAGTACCCTGCCCTGAACCTTAGTCACTGTTCTAGTTGACCTCCACCCAGTACCCTGCTCTTAACCTTAGTCACTGTTATAGCTGACCTCCACCCAGTACCCTGCCCTGAACCTTAGTCACTGTTCTAGTTGACCTCCACCCAGTACCCTGCCTTTAATCTCAGACACTGTTCTAGTTGACCTCCACCAGTACCCTGCCCTTAACCTTAGTCACTGTTCTAGCTGACCTCCACCCAGTACCCTGCCCTTAACCTTAGTCACTGTTCTAGCTGACCTCCACGCAGTACCCTGCCCTGAACCTCATACAGTGTTCTAGCTGACCTCCACCCAGTACCCTGCCCTGAACCTCATACAGTGTTCTAGCTGACCTCCACCCAGTACCCTGCCCTGAACCTTAGTCACTGTTCTAGCTGACCTCCACCCAGTACCCTGCCCTGAACCTTAGTCACTGTTCTAGCTGACCTCCACCCAGTACCCTGCCTTTAATCTCAGACACTGTTCTAGCTGACCTCCACCCAGTACTCTGCCCTAAACCTTAGTAACTGTTCTAGCTGACCTCCACCCAGTACACTGCCCTTAACCTTAGTCACTGTTCTACCTGACCTTCACCCAGTACCCTGCCCTGAACTTTAGACACTGTTCTTACCTCAGTCACTGTTCTAGTTGACCTCCACCCAGTACCCTGCCCTTAACCTTAGTCACTGTTCTAGCTGACCTCCACCCAGTACCCTGCCCTTAACCTTAGTCACTGTTCTAGCTGACCTCCACCCAGTACCCTGCCCTGAACCGTAGTCACTGTTCTAGTTGACCTCCACGCAGTACCCTGCCCTGAACCTCAGACACTGTACTAGCTGATCTCCACCCAGTACCCTGCCCTGAATCTCAGACACTGTTCTCGCTGACCTCCACCCAGTACCCTGCCCTGAACCTTAGTAACTGTTCTAGCTGACCTCCACCCAGTACCCTGCCCTGAACCTCAGACACTGTTCTAGTTGACCTCCACCCAGTACCCTGCCCTGAACCTTAGTCATTGTTCTAGTTGACCTCCACCCAGTACCCTGCCCTAAACGTAGTCACTGTTTTACCTGACCTCCACCCAGTACCCTGCCCTGAACCTTAGTCACTGTTCTAACCTCAGTCACTGTTCTAGCTGACCTCCACCCATTACCCTGCCTTTAACCTCAGACACTGTTCTAGCTGACCTCCACCCAGTACCCTGCCTTTAACCTCAGACACTGTACTAGCTGACCTCTACACAGTACTCTGCCCTGAACCTTAGTAAGTGTTCGAACCTCAGTCACTGTTCTAGCTGACCTCCATGCAGTACCCTGCCCTGAACCTCAGACACTGTTCACGCTGACCTCCACCCAGTACCCTGCCCTGAACCTTAGTCACTGTTCTCGCTGACCTCCACCCAGTACCCTGCCCTGAACCTTAGTCACTGTTCTAGCTGACCTCCACCCAGTACCCTGCCCTGAACCTCAGACACTGTTCTCGCTGACCTCCACCCAGTACCCTGCCCTGAACCTTAGTCACTGTTCTAGCTGACCTCCACCCAGTACCCTGCACTGACCCTTAGTCACAGTTCTAGCTGACCTCCACCCAGTACCCTGCACTGACCCTTAGTCACAGTTCTAGCTGACCTCCACCCAGTACCCTGCACTGACCCTTAGTCACTGTTCTGGCTGACCTCCACCCAGTACCCTGCACTGAACCTTAGTCACTGTTCTAGCTGACCTCCACCCAGTACCCTGCCCTTAACCTTAGTCACTGTTCTAGCTGACCTCCACCCAGTACCCTGCACTTAAACTTAGTCACTGTTCTAGTTGACCTCCACCCAGTACCCTGCGCTGAACCTTAGTCACTGTTCCATCTCACCTCCACCCAGTACCCTGCCCTTAACCTTAGTCACTGTTCTAGCTGACCTCCACCCAGTACAATGCCCTTAACCGTAGTCACTGTTCTAGCTGGCCACCACCCAGTACCCTGCCCTGAACCTTAGTCACTGTTCTAGCTGACCTCCACCCAGTACCCTGCCCTAAACCTAGTCACTGTTCTAGTTGATCTCCACCTGGTACCCTGCCCTGAACCTTAGTCACTGTTCTAGCTGACCTCCACCCAGTACCCTGCCCTGAACCTTAGTCACTGTTCTAGCTGACCTCCACCCAGTACCCTGCCCTGAACCTTAGTCACTGTTCTAGCTGACCTCCACCCAGTACCCTGCCCTGAACCTTAGTCACTGTTCTAGTTGACCTCCACCCAGTACCCTGCCTTTAATCTCAGACACTGTTCTAGCTGACCTCCACCCAGTACCCTGCCCTTAACCTTAGTCACTGTTCTAGTTGACCTCCACCCAGTACCCTGCTCTTAACTTAGTCACTGTTCTAGTTGACCTCCACCCAGTACCCTGCTCTTAACCTTAGTCACTGTTCTAGTTGACCTCTACCCAGTACCCTGCCCTGAACCTTAGTCACTGTTCTAGTTGACCTCCACCCAGTACCCTGCTCTTAACCTTAGTCACTGTTATAGCTGACCTCCACCCAGTACCCTGCCCTGAACCTTAGTCACTGTTCTAGTTGACCTCCACCCAGTACCCTGCCTTTAATCTCAGACACTGTTCTAGTTGACCTCCACGCAGTACCCTGCCCTTAACCTTAGTCACTGTTCTAGCTGACCTCCACCCAGTACCCTGCCCTTAACCTTAGTCACTGTTCTAGCTGACCTCCACGCAGTACCCTGCCCTGAACCTCATACAGTGTTCTAGCTGACCTCCACCCAGTACCCTGCCCTGAACCTCATACAGTGTTCTAGCTGACCTCCACGCAGTACCCTGCCCTGAACCTTAGTCACTGTTCTAGCTGAACCTCCACCCAGTACCCTGCCCTGAACCTTAGTCACTGTTCTAGCTGACCTCCACCCAGTACCCTGCCTTTAATCTCAGACACTGTTCTAGCTGACCTCCACCCAGTACTCTGCCCTAAACCTTAGTAACTGTTCTAGCTGACCTCCACCCAGTACACTGCCCTTAACCTTAGTCACTGTTCTACCTGACCTTCACCCAGTACCCTGCCCTGAACTTTAGACACTGTTCTTACCTCAGTCACTGTTCTAGTTGACCTCCACCCAGTACCCTGCCCTGAACCTTAGTAACTGTTCTAGCTGACCTCCACCCAGTATCCTGCCCTGAACCTTAGTCACTGTTCTAGCTGACCTCCACCCAGTACCCTGCCTTTAACCCCAGTCACTGTTCTAGCTGACCTCCACCCAGTACCCTGCCCTGAACCTCAGACAGTGTTCTAGCTGACCTCCACCCAGTATCCTGCCCTGAACCTTAGTCACTGTTCTAGCTGACCTCCACCCAGTACCCTGCCTTTAACCCCAGTCACTGTTCTAGCTGACCTCCACCCAGTACCCTGCCTTTAACCTCAGACACTGTTCTAGCTGACCTCCACCCAGTACCCTGCCCTGAACCTTAGTCACTGTTCTAGCTGACCTCCACCCAGTACCCTGCCCTGAACCTTAGTCACTGTTCTAGCTGACCTCCACCCAGTACCCTGCCCTGAACCTTAGTAACTGTTCTAGCTGACCTCCACCCAGTACCCTGCCAAAACCTTAGTCACTGTTCTAGTTGACCTCCACCCAGTACCCTGCCCTTAACCTTAGTCACTGTTCTAGCTGACCTCCACCCAGTACCCTGCCCTGAACCTTAGTCACTGTTCTAACCTCAGACACTGTTCTAAATGACCTCCACCCAGTACCCTGCCCTGAACCTCAGACAGTGTTCTAGCTGACCTCCACCCAGTATCCTGCCCTGAACCTTAGTCACTGTTCTAGCTGACCTCCACCCAGTACCCTGCCTTTAACCCCAGTCACTGTTCTAGCTGACCTCCACCCAGTACCCTGCCTTTAACCTCAGACACTGTTCTAGCTGACCTCCACCCAGTACCCTGCCCTGAACCTTAGTCACTGTTCTAGCTGACCTCCACCCAGTACCCTGCCCTGAACCTTAGTCACTGTTCTAGCTGACCTCCACCCAGTACCCTGCCCTGAACCTTAGTCACTGTTCTAGCTGACCTCCACCCAGTACCCTGCCCAAAACCTTAGTCACTGTTCTAGTTGACCTCCACCCAGTACCCTGCCCTTAACCTTAGTCACTGTTCTCGCTGACCTCCACCCAGTACTCTACCCTGAACTTTAGTCACTGTTCTAGTTGACCTCCACCCAGTACCCTGCCCTGAACCTTAGTCACTGTTCTAGTTGACCTCCACCCAGTACCCTGCCCTGAAACAGTCACTGTTCTAGCTGACCTCCACCCATTACAATGCCCTGAACCTTAGTCACTGTTCTAGTTGACCTCCACCCAGTACCCTGCCCTGAACTTTAGTCACTGTTCTAGCTGACCTCCACCCAGTACCCTGCCCTAAACCTATTCACTGTTCTAGTTGATCTCCACCCAGTACCCTGCCCTGAACCTTAGTCACTGTTCTAACCTCAGTCACTGTTCTAGCTGACCTCCACCCAGTACCCTGCCCTGAACCTTAGTCACTGTTCTAGCTGACCTCCACCCAGTACCCTGCCCTGAACTTTAGTCACTGTTCTAGCTGACCTACACCCAGTACCCTGCCTTTAATCTTAGTCACTGTTCTAGCTGACCTCCACCCAGTACCCTGCCCTAAACCTCAGACACTGTTCAAGCTGACCTCCACCCAGTACCCTGCCCTGAACCTTAGTCACTGTTCTAGCTGACCTCCACCCAGTACCCTGCCCTTAATCTTAGTCACTGTTCTAGCTGACCTCCACCCAGTACCCTGCCCTAAACATCAGACACTGTTCAAGCTGACCTCCACCCAGTACCCTGCCCAAAACCTTAGTCACTGTTCTAGTTGACCTCCACCCAGTACCCTGCCCTTAACCTTAGTCACTGTTCTCGCTGACCTCCACCCAGTACTCTGCCCTGAACTTTAGTCACTGTTCTAGTTGACCTCCACCCAGTACCCTGCCCTGAACCTTAGTCACTGTTCTAGTTGACCTCCACCCAGTACCCTGCCCAAAACCTTAGTCACTGTTCTAGGTGAACTCCACCCAGTACCCTGCCCTTAACCTTAGTCACTGTTCTCGCTGACCTCCACCCAGTACTCTGCTCTGAACTTTAGTCACTGTTCTAGTTGACCTCCACCCAGTACCCTGCCCTGAACCTTAGTCACTGTTCTAGTTGACCTCCACCCAGTACCCTGCCCTGAACCTTAGTCACTGTTCTAGCTGACCTCCACCCAGTACAATGCCCTGAACCTTAGTCACTGTTCTAGTTGACCTCCACCCAGTACCCTGCCCTGAACTTTAGTCACTGTTCTAGTTGACCTCCACCCAGTACCCTGCCCTGAACCTTAGTCACTGTTCTAGTTGACCTCCACCCAGTACCCTGCCCTGAACCTTAGTCACTGTTCTAGCTGACCTCCACCCAGTACCCTGCCCTGAACCTTAGTCACTGTTCTAGCTGACCTCCACCCAGTACACTGCCCTGAACCTTAGTCACTGTTCTAGTTGACCTCCACCCAGTACCCTGCCCTGAACCTTAGTCACTGTTCTAGTTGACATCCACCCAGTACCCTGCCCTGAACCTTAGTCACTGTTCTAGCTGACCTCCACCCAGTACACTGCCCTGAACCTTAGTCACTGTTCTAGTTGACCTCCACCCAGTACCCTGCCCTGAACCTTAGTCACTGTTCTAGTTGACCTCCACCCAGTACCCTGCCTTTAACCTTAGTCACTGTTCTAGTTGACCTCCACCCAGTACCCTGCCTTTAACCTTAGTCACTGTTCTAGTTGACCTCCACCCAGTACCCTGCCCTGAACCTCAGACACTGTTCTAGCTGACCTCCACCCAGTACCCTGCCCTTAACCTTAGTCACTGTTCTAGCTGACCTCCACCCAGTACCCTGCACTTAACCTTAGTCACTGTTCTAGTTGACCTCCACCCAGTACCCTGCGCTGAACCTTAGTCACTGTTCCAGCTCACCTCCACCCAGTACCCTGCACTTAACCTTAGTCACTGTTCTAGCTGACCTCCACCCAGTACAATGCCCTTAACCTTAGTCACTGTTCTAGCTGGCCACCACCCAGTACCCTGCCCTGAACCTTAGTCACTGTTCTAGCTGACCTCCACCCAGTACCCTGCCCTAAACCTAGTCACTGTTCTAGTTGATCTCCACCTGGTACCCTGCCCTGAACCTTAGTCACTGTTCTAGCTGACCTCCACCCAGTACCCTGCCCTGAACCTTAGTCACTGTTCTAGCTGACCTCCACCCAGTACCCTGCCCTGAACCTTAGTCACTGTTCTAGCTGACCTCCACCCAGTACCCTGCCCTGAACCTTAGTCACTGTTCTAGTTGACCTCCACCCAGTACCCTGCCTTTAATCTCAGACACTGTTCTAGCTGACCTCCACCCAGTACCCTGCCCTTAACCTTAGTCACTGTTCTAGTTGACCTCCACCCAGTACCCTGCTCTTAACCTTAGTCACTGTTCTAGTTGACCTCCACCCAGTACCCTGCTCTTAACCTTAGTCACTGTTCTAGTTGACCTCTACCCAGTACCCTGCCCTGAACCTTAGTCACTGTTCTAGTTGACCTCCACCCAGTACCCTGCTCTTAACCTTAGTCACTGTTATAGCTGACCTCCACCCAGTACCCTGCCCTGAACCTTAGTCACTGTTCTAGTTGACCTCCACCCAGTACCCTGCCTTTAATCTCAGACACTGTTCTAGTTGACCTCCACGCAGTACCCTGCCCTTAACCTTAGTCACTGTTCTAGCTGACCTCCACCCAGTACCCTGCCCTTAACCTTAGTCACTGTTCTAGCTGACCTCCACGCAGTACCCTGCCCTGAACCTCATACAGTGTTCTAGCTGACCTCCACCCAGTACCCTGCCCTGAACCTCATACAGTGTTCTAGCTGACCTCCACGCAGTACCCTGCCCTGAACCTTAGTCACTGTTCTAGCTGAACCTCCACCCAGTACCCTGCCCTGAACCTTAGTCACTGTTCTAGCTGACCTCCACCCAGTACCCTGCCTTTAATCTCAGACACTGTTCTAGCTGACCTCCACCCAGTACTCTGCCCTAAACCTTAGTAACTGTTCTAGCTGACCTCCACCCAGTACACTGCCCTTAACCTTAGTCACTGTTCTACCTGACCTTCACCCAGTACCCTGCCCTGAACTTTAGACACTGTTCTTACCTCAGTCACTGTTCTAGTTGACCTCCACCCAGTACCCTGCCCTGAACCTTAGTAACTGTTCTAGCTGACCTCCACCCAGTACTCTGCCCTGAACCTTAGTAACTGTTCTAGCTGACCTCCACCCAGTACCCTGCCCTGAACCTTAGTCACTGTTCTAACCTCAGACACTGTTCTAAATGACCTCCACCCAGTACCCTGCCCTGAACCTCAGACAGTGTTCTAGCTGACCTCCACCCAGTATCCTGCCCTGAACCTTAGTCACTGTTCTAGCTGACCTCCACCCAGTACCCTGCCTTTAACCCCAGTCACTGTTCTAGCTGACCTCCACCCAGTACCCTGCCTTTAACCTCAGACACTTTTCTAGCTGACCTCCACCCAGTACCCTGCCCTGAACCTTAGTCACTGTTCTAGCTGACCTCCACCCAGTACCCTGCCCTGAACCTTAGTCACTGTTCTAGCTGACCTCCACCCAGTACCCTGCCCTGAACCTTAGTCACTGTTCTAGCTGACCTCCACCCAGTACCCTGCCCAAAACCTTAGTCACTGTTCTAGTTGACCTCCACCCAGTACCCTGCCCTTAACCTTAGTCACTGTTCTCGCTGACCTCCACCCATTACAATGCCCTGAACCTTAGTCACTGTTCTAGTTGACCTCCACCCAGTACCCTGCCCTGAACCTTAGTCACTGTTCTAGTTGACCTCCACCCAGTACCCTGCCCTGAACCTTAGTCACTGTTCTAGTTGACCTCCACCCAGTACCCTGCCCCAGTCACTGTTCAGCTGACCTCCACCCATTACAATGCCCTGAACCTTAGTCACTGTTCTAGTTTACCTCCACCCAGTACCCTGCCCTGAACTTTAGTCACTGTTCTAGCTGACCTCCACCCAGTACCCTGCCCTAAACCTAGTCACTGTTCTAGTTGATCTCCACCCAGTACCCTGCCCTGAACCTTAGTCACTGTTCTAACCTCAGTCACTGTTCTAGCTGACCTCCACCCAGTACCCTGCCCTGAACCTTAGTCACTGTTCTAGCTGACCTCCACCCAGTACCCTGCCCTGAACTTTAGTCACTGTTCTAGCTGACCTACACCCAGTACCCTGCCTTTAATCTTAGTCACTGTTCTAGCTGACCTCCACCCAGTACCCTGCCCTAAACCTCAGACACTGTTCAAGCTGACCTCCACCCAGTACCCTGCCCTGAACCTTAGTCACTGTTCTAGCTGACCTCCACCCAGTACCCTGCCCTTAATCTTAGTCACTGTTCTAGCTGACCTCCACCCAGTACCCTGCCCTAAACATCAGACACTGTTCAAGCTGACCTCCACCCAGTACCCTGCCCAAAACCTTAGTCACTGTTCTAGTTGACCTCCACCCAGTACCCTGCCCTTAACCTTAGTCACTGTTCTAGCTGACCTCCACCCAGTACCCTGCCCTGAACCTTAGTCACTGTTCTAGTTGACCTCCACCCAGTACCCTGCCCAAAACCTTAGTCACTGTTCTAGGTGAACTCCACCCAGTACCCTGCCCTTAACCTTAGTCACTGTTCTCGCTGACCTCCACCCAGTACTCTGCCCTGAACTTTAGTCACTGTTCTAGTTGACCTCCACCCAGTACCCTGCCCTGAACCTTAGTCACTGTTCTAGTTGACCTCCACCCAGTACCCTGCCCTGAACCTTAGTCACTGTTCTAGCTGACCTCCACCCAGTACACTGCCCTGAACCTTAGTCACTGTTCTAGTTGACCTCCACCCAGTACCCTGCCCTGAACCTTAGTCACTGTTCTAGCTGACCTCCACCCAGTACCCTGCCTTTAACCTTAGTCACTGTTCTAGTTGACCTCCACCCAGTACCCTGCCTTTAACCTTAGTCACTGTTCTAGTTGACCTCCACCCAGTACCCTGCCCTGAACCTCAGACACTGTTCTAGTTGACCTCCACCCAGTACCCTGCCCTTAACCTTAGTCACTGTTCTAGCTGACCTCCACCCAGTACCCTGCACTTAACCTTAGTCACTGTTCTAGTTGACCTCCACCCAGTACCCTGCGCTGAACCTTAGTCACTGTTCCAGCTCACCTCCACCCAGTACCCTGCCCTTAACCTTAGTCACTGTTCTAGCTGACCTCCACCCAGTACAATGCCCTTAACCTTAGTCACTGTTCTAGCTGGCCACCACCCAGTACCCTGCCCTGAACCTTAGTCACTGTTCTAGCTGACCTACACCCAGTACCCTGCCCTGAACCTAGTCACTGTTCCAGTTGATCTCCACCTGGTACCCTGCCCTGAACCTTAGTCACTGTTCTAACCTCAGTCACTGTTCTAGCTGACCTCCACCCAGTACCCTGCCCTTAACCTTAGTCACTGTTCTAGTTGACCTCCACGCAGTACCCTGCCCTGAACCTTAGTCACTGTTCTAGCTGAACCTCCACCCAGTACCCTGCCCTGAACCTTAGTAACTGTTCTAGCTGACCTCCACCCAGTACCCTGCCCTGAACCTTAGTCACTGTTCTAGTTGACCTCCACCCAGTACCCTGCCTTTAATCTCAGACACTGTTCTAGCTGACCTCCACCCAGTACCCTGCCCTTAACCTTAGTCACTGTTCTAGTTGACCTCCACCCAGTACCCTGCTCTTAACCTTAGTCACTGTTCTAGTTGACCTCCACCCAGTACCCTGCTCTTAACCTTAGTCACTGTTCTAGTTGACCTCTACCCAGTACCCTGCCCTGAACCTTAGTCACTGTTCTAGTTGACCTCCACCCAGTACCCTGCTCTTAACCTTATTCACTGTTATAGCTGACCTCCACCCAGTACCCTGCCCTGAACCTTAGTCACTGTTCTAGTTGACCTCCACCCAGTACCCTGCCTTTAATCTCAGACACTGTTCTAGTTGACCTCCACGCAGTACCCTGCCCTTAACCTTAGTCACTGTTCTAGCTGACCTCCACCCAGTACCCTGCCCTTAACCTTAGTCACTGTTCTAGCTGACCTCCACCCAGTACCCTGCCCTGAACCTCATACAGTGTTCTAGCTGACCTCCACCCAGTACCCTGCCCTGAACCTCATACAGTGTTCTAGCTGACCTCCACCCAGTACCCTGCCCTGAACCTTAGTCACTGTTCTAGCTGACCTCCACCCAGTACCCTGCCCTGAACCTTAGTCACTGTTCTAGCTGACCTCCACCCAGTACCCTGCCCTGAACCTTAGTCACTGTTCTAGCTGACCTCCACCCAGTACCCTGCCCTGAACCTCAGTCACTGTTCTAGTTGACCTCCACCCAGTACCCTGCCTTTAATCTCAGACACTGTTCTAGCTGACCTCCACTCAGTACCCTGCCCTTAACCTTAGTCACTGTTCTAGTTGACCTCCACCCAGTACCCTGCTCTTAACCTTAGTCACTGTTCTAGTTGACCTCCACCCAGTACCCTGCTCTTAACCTTAGTCACTGTTCTAGTTGACCTCTACCCAGTACCCTGCCCTGAACCTTAGTCACTGTTCTAGTTGACCTCCACCCAGTACCCTGCTCTTAACCTTATTCACTGTTATAGCTGACCTCCACCCAGTACCCTGCCCTGAACCTTAGTCACTGTTCTAGTTGACCTCCACCCAGTACCCTGCCTTTAATCTCAGACACTGTTCTAGTTGACCTCCACGCAGTACCCTGCCCTTAACCTTAGTCACTGTTCTAGCTGACCTCCACCCAGTACCCTGCCCTTAACCTTAGTCACTGTTCTAGCTGACCTCCACGCAGTACCCTGCCCTGAACCTCATACAGTGTTCTAGCTGACCTCCACCCAGTACCCTGCCCTGAACCTCATACAGTGTTCTAGCTGACCTCCACGCAGTACCCTGCCCTTAACCTTAGTCACTGTTCTAGCTGAACCTCCACCCAGTACCCTGCCCTGATCCTTAGTCACTGTTCTAGCTGACCTCCACCCAGTACCCTGCCATTAATCTCAGACACTGTTCTAGCTGACCTCCACCCAGTACTCTGCCCTAAACCTTAGTAACTGTTCTAGCTGACCTCCACCCAGTACACTGCCCTTAACCTTAGTCACTGTTCTACCTGACCTTCACCCAGTACCCTGCCCTGAACTTTAGACACTGTTCTTACCTCAGTCACTGTTCTAGTTGACCTCCACCCAGTACCCTGCCCTGAACCTTAGTAACTGTTCTAGCTGACCTCCACCCAGTACCCTGCCCTGAACCTTAGTAACTGTTCTAGCTGACCTCCACCCAGTACCCTGCCCTGAACCTTAGTCACTGTTCTAACCTCAGACACTGTTCTAGCTGACCTCCACCCAGTACCCTGCCCTGAACCTCAGACAGTGTTCTAGCTGACCTCCACCCAGTACCCTGCCTTTAACCCCAGTCACTGTTCTAGCTGACCTCCACCCAGTACCCTGCCTTTAACCTCAGACACTGTTCTAGCTGACCTCCACCCAGTACCCTGCCTTTAACCTCAGTCACTGTTCTAGCTGACCTCCACCCAGTACCCTGCCATTAACCTCAGTCACTGTTCTTGCTGACCTCCACCCAGTACCCTGCCTTTAACCTCAGACACTGTTCTAGCTGACCTCCACCCAGTACCCTGCCTTTAACCTCAGTCACTGTTCTAGCTGACCTCCACCCAGTACCCTGCCATTAACCTCAGTCACTGTTCTTGCTGACCTCCACCCAGCACCCTGCCTTTAACCTCAGTCACTGTTCTAGCTGACCTCCACCCAGTACCCTGCCTTTAACCTCAGACACTGTTCTAGCTGACCTCCACCCAGTACCCTGCCCTGAACCTTAGTCACTGTTCTAGCTGACCTTCACCCAGTACCCTGCCTTTAACCTTAGTCACTGTTCTAGCTGACCTCCACCCAGTACCCTGCCCTGACCCTTAGTCACAGTTCTAGCTGACCTCCACCCAGTACCCTGCACTGACCCTTAGTCACCGTTCTAGCTGACCTCCACCCATTACCCTGCCCTTAACCTTAGTCACAGTTCTAGCTGACCTCCACCCAGTACCCTGCACTGAACCTTAGTCACTGTTCTAGCTGACCTCCACCCAGTACCCTGCCCTTAACCTTAGTCACTGTTCTAGCTGACCTCCACCCAGTACCCTGCACTTAACCTTAGTCACTGTTCTAGTTGACCTCCACCCAGTACCCTGCGCTGAACCTTAGTCACTGTTCCATCTCACCTCCACCCAGTACCCTGCCCTTAACCTTAGTCACTGTTCTAGCTGACCTCCACCCAGTACAATGCCCTTAACCTTAGTCACTGTTCTAGCTGGCCACCACCCAGTACCCTGCCCTGAACCTTAGTCACTGTTCTAGCTGACCTCCACCCAGTACCCTGCCCTAAACCTAGTCACTGTTCTAGTTGATCTCCACCTGGTACCCTGCCCTGAACCTTAGTCACTGTTCTAACCTCAGTCACTGTTCTAGCTGACCTCCACCCAGTACCCTGCCCTGAACCTTAGTCACTGTTCTAGCTGACCTCCACCCAGTACCCTGCCCTGAACCTTAGTCACTGTTCTAGCTGACCTCCACCCAGTACCCTGCCCTTAACCTTAGTCACTGTTCTAGCTGACCTCCACCCAGTACCCTGCCCAAAACCTTAGTCACTGTTCTAGTTGACCTCCACCCAGTACCCTGCCCTTAACCTTAGTCACTGTTCTCGCTGACCTCCACCCAGTACTCTACCCTGAACTTTAGTCACTGTTCTAGTTGACCTCCACCCAGTACCCTGCCCTGAACCTTAGTCACTGTTCTAGTTGAACTCCACCCAGTACCCTGCCCTGAAACAGTCACTGTTCTAGCTGACCTCCACCCATTACAATGCCCTGAACCTTAGTCACTGTTCTAGTTGACCTCCACCCAGTACCCTGCCCTGAACTTTAGTCACTGTTCTAGCTGACCTCCACCCAGTACCCTGCCCTAAACCTAGTCACTGTTCTAGTTGATCTCCACCCAGTACCCTGCCCTGAACCTTAGTCACTGTTCTAACCTCAGTCACTGTTCTAGCTGACCTCCACCCAGTACCCTGCCCTGAACCTTAGTCACTGTTCTAGCTGACCTCCACCCAGTACCCTGCCCTGAACTTTAGTCACTGTTCTAGCTGACCTACACCCAGTACCCTGCCTTTAATCTTAGTCACTGTTCTAGCTGACCTCCACCCAGTACCCTGCCCTAAACCTCAGACACTGTTCAAGCTGACCTCCACCCAGTACCCTGCCCTGAACCTTAGTCACTGTTCTAGCTGACCTCCACCCAGTACCCTGCCCTTAATCTTAGTCACTGTTCTAGCTGACCTCCACCCAGTACCCTGCCCTAAACATCAGACACTGTTCAAGCTGACCTCCACCCAGTACCCTGCCCAAAACCTTAGTCACTGTTCTAGTTGACCTCCACCCAGTACCCTGCCCTTAACCTTAGTCACTGTTCTCGCTGACCTCCACCCAGTACTCTGCCCTGAACTTTAGTCACTGTTCTAGTTGACCTCCACCCAGTACCCTGCCCTGAACCTTAGTCACTGTTCTACTTGACCTCCACCCAGTACCCTGCCCTGAAACTTAGTCACTGTTCTAGTTGACCTCCACCCAGTACCCTGCCCAAAACCTTAGTCACTGTTCTAGTTGAACTCCACCCAGTACCCTGCCCTTAACCTTAGTCACTGTTCTCGCTGACCTCCACCCAGTACTCTGCCCTGAACTTTAGTCACTGTTCTAGTTGACCTCCACCCAGTACCCTGCCCTGAACCTTAGTCACTGTTCTAGTTGACCTCCACCCAGTACCCTGCCCTGAACCTTAGTCACTGTTCTAGCTGACCTCCACCCAGTACAATGCCCTGAACCTTAGTCACTGTTCTAGTTGACCTCCACCCAGTACCCTGCCCTGAACTTTAGTCACTGTTCTAGTTGACCTCCACCCAGTACCCTGCCCTGAACCTTAGTCACTGTTCTAGTTGACCTCCACCCAGTACCCTGCCCTGAACCTTAGTCACTGTTCTAGCTGACCTCCACCCAGTACCCTGCCCTGAACCTTAGTCACTGTTCTAGCTGACCTCCACCCAGTACACTGCCCTGAACCTTAGTCACTGTTCTAGTTGACCTCCACCCAGTACCCTGCCCTGAACCTTAGTCACTGTTCTAGTTGACATCCACCCAGTACCCTGCCCTGAACCTTAGTCACTGTTCTAGCTGACCTCCACCCAGTACACTGCCCTGAACCTTAGTCACTGTTCTAGTTTACCTCCACCCAGTACCCTGCCCTGAACCTTAGTCACTGTTCTAGCTGACCTCCACCCAGTACCCTGCCTTTAACCTTAGTCACTGTTCTAGTTGACCTCCACCCAGTACCCTGCCTTTAACCTTAGTCACTGTTCTAGTTGACCTCCACCCAGTACCCTGCCCTGAACCTAAGACACTGATCTAGCTGACCTCCACCCAGTACCCTGCCCTGAACCTCAGACACTGTTCTCGCTGATGTCCACCCATTACCCTGCCCTGAACCTTAGTAACTGTTCTTGCTGACCTCCACCCAGTACCCTGCCCTGAACCTCAGACACTGTTCTTGTTGACCTCCACCCAGTACCCTGCCCTGAACCTTATTCACTGTTCTAGTTGACCTCCACCCAGTACCCTGCCCTAAACGTAGTCACTGTTCTACATGACCTCCACCCAGTACCCTGCCCTGAACCGTAGTCACTGTTCTAGTTGACCTCCACGCAGTACCTTGCCCTGAACCTCAGACACTGTACTAGCTGATCTCCACCCAGTACCCTGCCCTGAATCTCAGACACTGTTCTCGCTGACCTCCACCCAGTACCCTGCCCTGAACCTTAGTAACTGTTCTAGCTGACCTCCACCCAGTACCCTGCCCTGAACCTCAGACACTGTTCTAGTTGACCTCCACCCAGTACCCTGCCCTGAACCTTAGTCATTGTTCTAGTTGACCTCCACCCAGTACCCTGCCCTAAACGTAGTCACTGTTTTACCTGACCTCCACCCAGTACCCTGCCCTGAACCTTAGTCACTGTTCTAACCTCAGTCACTGTTCTAGCTGACCTCCACCCATTACCCTGCCTTTAACCTCAGACACTGTTCTAGCTGACCTCCACCCAGTACCCTGCCTTTAACCTCAGACACTGTACTAGCTGACCTCTACACAGTACTCTGCCCTGAACCTTAGTAAGTGTTCGAACCTCAGTCACTGTTCTAGCTGACCTCCATGCAGTACCCTGCCCTGAACCTCAGACACTGTTCACGCTGACCTCCACCCAGTACCATGCCCTGAACCTCAGACACTGTTCTCGCTGACCTCCACCCAGTACCCTGCCCTGAACCTTAGTCACTGTTCTAGTTGACCTCCACCCAGTACCCTGCCCTGAACCTCAGACACTGTTCTCGCTGACCTCCACCCAGTACCCTGCCCTGAACCTTAGTCACCGTTCTAGCTGACTTCCACCCAGTACCCTGCCCTGAACCTTAGTCACTGTTCTAGCTGACCTCCACCCAGTACCCTGCACTGACCCTTAGTCACCATTCTAGCTGACTTCCACCCAGTACCCTGCCCTGAACCTTAGTCACTGTTCTAGCTGACCTCCACCCAGTACCCTGCACTGACCCTTAGTCACAGTTCTAGCTGACCTCCACCCAGTACCCTGCACTGACCCTTAGTCACCGTTCTAGCTGACCTCCACCCAGTACCCTGCACTGACCCTTAGTCACTGTTCTGGCTGACCTCCACCCAGTACCCTGCACTGAACCTTAGTCACTGTTCTAGCTGACCTCCACCCAGTACCCTGCACTGAACCTTAGTCACTGTTCTAGCTGACCTCCACCCAGTACCCTGCACTTAAACTTAGTCACTGTTCTAGTTGACCTCCACCCAGTACCCTGCGCTGAACCTTAGTCACTGTTCCATCTCACCTCCACCCAGTACCCTGCCCTTAACCTTAGTCACTGTTCTAGCTGACCTCCACCCAGTACAATGCCCTTAACCGTAGTCACTGTTCTAGCTGGCCACCACCCAGTACCCTGCCCTGAACCTTAGTCACTGTTCTAGCTGACCTCCACCCAGTACCCTGCCCTAAACCTAGTCACTGTTCTAGTTGATCTCCACCTGGTACCCTGCCCTGAACCTTAGTCACTGTTCTAGCTGACCTCCACCCAGTACCCTGCCCTGAACCTTAGTCACTGTTCTAGCTGGCCTTCACCCAGTACCCTGCCCTGAACCTTAGTCACTGTTTTAGCTGACCTCCACCCAGTACCCTGCCCTGAACCTTAGTCACTGTTCTAGTTGACCTCCACCCAGTACCCTGCCTTTAATCTCAGACACTGTTCTAGCTGACCTCCACCCAGTACCCTGCCCTTAACCTTAGTCACTGTTCTAGTTGACCTCCACCCAGTACCCTGCTCTTAACCTTAGTCACTGTTCTAGTTGACCTCCACCCAGTACCCTGCTCTTAACCTTAGTCACTGTTCTAGTTGACCTCTACCCAGTACCCTGCCCTGAACCTTAGTCACTGTTCTAGTTGACCTCCACCCAGTACCCTGCTCTTAACCTTAGTCACTGTTATAGCTGACCTCCACCCAGTACCCTGCCCTGAACCTTAGTCACTGTTCTAGTTGACCTCCACCCAGTACCCTGCCTTTAATCTCAGACACTGTTCTAGTTGACCTCCACGCAGTACCCTGCCCTTAACCTTAGTCACTGTTCTAGCTGACCTCCACCCAGTACCCTGCCCTTAACCTTAGTCACTGTTCTAGCTGACCTCCAAGTAGTACCCTGCCCTGAACCTCATACAGTGTTCTAGCTGACCTCCACCCAGTACCCTGCCCTGAACCTCATACAGTGTTCTAGCTGACCTCCACGCAGTACCCTGCCCTGAACCTTAGTCACTGTTCTAGCTGAACCTCCACCCAGTACCCTGCCCTGAACCTTAGTCACTGTTCTAGCTGACCTCCACCCAGTACCCTGCCTTTAATCTCAGACACTGTTCTAGCTGACCTCCACCCGGTACGCTGCCATAAACCTTAGTAACTGTTCTAGCTGACCTCCACCCAGTACACTGCCCTTAACCTTAGTCACTGTTCTACCTGACCTTCACCCAGTACCCTGCCCTGAACTTTAGACACTGTTCTTACCTCAGTCACTGTTCTAGTTGACCTCCACCCAGTACCCTGCCCTTAACCCCAGTCACTGTTCTAGCTGACCTCCACCCAGTACTCTGCCCTGAACCTTAGTAACTGTTCTAGCTGACCTCCACCCAGTACCCTGCCCTGAACCTTAGTCACTGTTCTAACCTCAGACACTGTTCTAAATGACCTCCACCCAGTACCCTGCCCTGAACCTCAGACAGTGTTCTAGCTGACCTCCACCCAGTATCCTGCCCTGAACCTTAGTCACTGTTCTAGCTGACCTCCACCCAGTACCCTGCCTTTAACCCCAGTCACTGTTCTAGCTGACCTCCACCCAGTACCCTGCCTTTAACCTCAGACACTGTTCTAGCTGACCTCCACCCAGTACCCTGCCCTGAACCTTAGTCACTGTTCTAGCTGACCTCCACCCAGTACCCTGCCCTGAACCTTAGTCACTGTTCTAGCTGACCTCCACCCAGTACCCTGCCCTGAACCTTAGTCACTGTTCTAGCTGACCTCCACCCAGTACCCTGCCCAAAACCTTAGTCACTGTTCTAGTTGACCTCCACCCAGTACCCTGCCCTTAACCTTAGTCACTGTTCTCGCTGACCTCCACCCAGTACTCTACCCTGAACTTTAGTCACTGTTCTAGTTGACCTCCACCCAGTACCCTGCCCTGAACCTTAGTCACTGTTCTAGTTGACCTCCACCCAGTACCCTGCCCTGAAACAGTCACTGTTCTAGCTGACTCCACCCATTACAATGCCCTGAACCTTAGTCACTGTTCTAGTTGACCTCCACCCAGTACCCTGCCCTGAACTTTAGTCACTGTTCTAGCTGACCTCCACCCAGTACCCTGCCCTAAACCTAGTCACTGTTCTAGTTGATCTCCACCCAGTACCCTGCCCTGAACCTTAGTCACTGTTCTAACCTCAGTCACTGTTCTAGCTGACCTCCACCCAGTACCCTGCCCTGAACCTTAGTCACTGTTCTAGCTGACCTCCACCCAGTACCCTGCCCTGAACTTTAGTCACTGTTCTAGCTGACCTACACCCAGTACCCTGCCTTTAATCTTAGTCACTGTTCTAGCTGACCTCCACCCAGTACCCTGCCCTAAACCTCAGACACTGTTCAAGCTGACCTCCACCCAGTACCCTGCCCTGAACCTTAGTCACTGTTCTAGCTGACCTCCACCCAGTACCCTGCCCTTAATCTTAGTCACTGTTCTAGCTGACCTCCACCCAGTACCCTGCCCTAAACATCAGACACTGTTCAAGCTGACCTCCACCCAGTACCCTGCCCAAAACCTTAGTCACTGTTCTAGTTGACCTCCACCCAGTACCCTGCCCTTAACCTTAGTCACTGTTCTCGCTGACCTCCACCCAGTACTCTGCCCTGAACTTTAGTCACTGTTCTAGTTGACCTCCACCCAGTACCCTGCCCTGAACCTTAGTCACTGTTCTAGTTGACCTCCACCCAGTACCCTGCCCAAAACCTTAGTCACTGTTCTAGGTGAACTCCACCCAGTACCCTGCCCTTAACCTTAGTCACTGTTCTCGCTGACCTCCACCCAGTACTCTGCCCTGAACTTTAGTCACTGTTCTAGTTGACCTCCACCCAGTACCCTGCCCTGAACCTTAGTCACTGTTCTAGTTGACCTCCACCCAGTACCCTGCCCTGAACCTTAGTCACTGTTCTAGCTGACCTCCACCCAGTACAATGCCCTGAACCTTAGTCACTGTTCTAGTTGACCTCCACCCAGTACCCTGCCCTGAACTTTAGTCACTGTTCTAGTTGACCTCCACCCAGTACCCTGCCCTGAACCTTAGTCACTGTTCTAGTTGACCTCCACCCAGTACCCTGCCCTGAACCTTAGTCACTGTTCTAGCTGACCTCCACCCAGTACCCTGCCCTGAACCTTAGTCACTGTTCTAGCTGACCTCCACCCAGTACACTGCCCTGAACCTTAGTCACTGTTCTAGTTGACCTCCACCCAGTACCCTGCCCTGAACCTTAGTCACTGTTCTAGTTGACATCCACCCAGTACCCTGCCCTGAACCTTAGTCACTGTTCTAGCTGACCTCCACCCAGTACGCTGCCCTGAACCTTAGTCACTGTTCTAGTTGACCTCCACCCAGTACCCTGCCCTGAACCTTAGTCACTGTTCTAGCTGATCTCCACCCAGTACCCTGCCTTTAACCTTAGTCACTGTTCTAGTTGACCTCCACCCAGTACCCTGCCTTTAACCTTAGTCACTGTTCTAGTTGACCTCCACCCAGTACCCTGCCCTGAACCTCAGACACTGTTCTAGCTGACCTCCACCCAGTACCCTGCCCTTAACCTTAGTCACTGTTCTAGCTGACCTCCACCCAGTACCCTGCACTTAACCTTAGTCACTGTTCTAGTTGACCTCCACCCAGTACCCTGCGCTGAACCTTAGTCACTGTTCCAGCTCACCTCCACCCAGTACCCTGCACTTAACCTTAGTCACTGTTCTAGCTGACCTCCACCCAGTACAATGCCCTTAACCTTAGTCACTGTTCTAGCTGGCCACCACCCAGTACCCTGCCCTGAACCTTAGTCACTGTTCTAGCTGACCTCCACCCAGTACCCTGCCCTAAACCTAGTCACTGTTCTAGTTGATCTCCACCTGGTACCCTGCCCTGAACCTTAGTCACTGTTCTAACCTCAGTCACTGTTCTAGCTGACCTCCACCCAGTACCCTGCCCTGAACCTTAGTCACTGTTCTAGCTGACCTCCACCCAGTACCCTGCCCTGAACCTTAGTCACTGTTCTAGCTGACCTCCACCCAGTACCCTGCCCTGAACCTTAGTCACTGTTCTAGCTGACCTCCACCCAGTACCCTGCCCTGAACCTTAGTCACTGTTCTAGTTGACCTCCACCCAGTACCCTGCCTTTAATCTCAGACACTGTTCTAGCTGACCTCCACCCAGTACCCTGCCCTTAACCTTAGTCACTGTTCTAGTTGACCTCCACCCAGTACCCTGCTCTTAACCTTAGTCACTGTTCTAGTTGACCTCCACCCAGTACACTGCCCTTAACCTTAGTCACTGTTCTAGCTGACCTCCACCCAGTACCCTGCCCTTAACCTTAGTCACTGTTCTAGTTGACCTCCACCCAGTACCCTGCTCTTAACCTTAGTCACTGTTATAGCTGACCTCCACCCAGTACCCTGCCCTGAACCTTAGTCACTGTTCTAGTTGACCTCCACCCAGTACCCTGCCTTTAATCTCAGACACTGTTCTAGTTGACCTCCACGCAGTACCCTGCCCTTAACCTTAGTCACTGTTCTAGCTGACCTCCACCCAGTACCCTGCCCTTAACCTTAGTCACTGTTCTAGCTGACCTCCACGCAGTACCCTGCCCTGAACCTCATACAGTGTTCTAGCTGACCTCCACCCAGTACCCTGCCCTGAACCTCATACAGTGTTCTAGCTGACCTCCACGCAGTACCCTGCCCTGAACCTTAGTCACTGTTCTAGCTGAACCTCCACCCAGTACCCTGCCCTGAACCTTAGTCACTGTTCTAGCTGACCTCCACCCAGTACCCTGCCTTTAATCTCAGACACTGTTCTAGCTGACCTCCACCCAGTACTCTGCCCTAAACCTTAGTAACTGTTCTAGCTGACCTCCACCCAGTACACTGCCCTTAACCTTAGTCACTGTTCTACCTGACCTTCACCCAGTACCCTGCCCTGAACTTTAGACACTGTTCTTACCTCAGTCACTGTTCTAGTTGACCTCCACCCAGTACCCTGCCCTGAACCTTAGTAACTGTTCTAGCTGACCTCCACCCAGTACTCTGCCCTGAACCTTAGTAACTGTTCTAGCTGACCTCCACCCAGTACCCTGCCCTGAACCTTAGTCACTGTTCTAACCTCAGACACTGTTCTAAATGACCTCCACCCAGTACCCTGCCCTGAACCTCAGACAGTGTTCTAGCTGACCTCCACCCAGTATCCTGCCCTGAACCTTAGTCACTGTTCTAGCTGACCTCCACCCAGTACCCTGCCTTTAACCCCAGTCACTGTTCTAGCTGACCTCCACCCAGTACCCTGCCTTTAACCTCAGACACTGTTCTAGCTGACCTCCACCCAGTACCCTGCCCTGAACCTTAGTCACTGTTCTAGCTGACCTCCACCCAGTACCCTGCCCTGAACCTTAGTCACTGTTCTAGCTGACCTCCACCCAGTACCCTGCCCTGAACCTTAGTCACTGTTCTAGCTGACCTCCACCCAGTACCCTGCCCAAAACCTTAGTCACTGTTCTAGTTGACCTCCACCCAGCACCCTGCCCTTAACCTTAGTCACTGTTCTCGCTGACCTCCACCCAGTACTCTACCCTGAACTTTAGTCACTGTTCTAGTTGACCTCCACCCAGTACCCTGCCCTGAACCTTAGTCACTGTTCTAGTTGACCTCCACCCAGTACCCTGCCCTGAAACAGTCACTGTTCTAGCTGACCTCCACCCATTACAATGCCCTGAACCTTAGTCACTGTTCTAGTTGACCTCCACCCAGTACCCTGCCCTGAACTTTAGTCACTGTTCTAGCTGACCTCCACCCAGTACCCTGCCCTAAACCTAGTCACTGTTCTAGTTGATCTCCACCCAGTACCCTGCCCTGAACCTTAGTCACTGTTCTAACCTCAGTCACTGTTCTAGCTGACCTCCACCCAGTACCCTGCCCTGAATCTTAGTCACTGTTCTAGCTGACCTCCACCCAGTACCCTGCCCTGAACTTTAGTCACTGTTCTAGCTGACCTACACCCAGTACCCTGCCTTTAATCTTAGTCACTGTTCTAGCTGACCTCCACCCAGTACCCTGCCCTAAACCTCAGACACTGTTCAAGCTGACCTCCACCCAGTACCCTGCCCTGAACCTTAGTCACTGTTCTAGCTGACCTCCACCCAGTACCCTGCCCTTAATCTTAGTCACTGTTCTAGCTGACCTCCACCCAGTACCCTGCCCTAAACATCAGACACTGTTCAAGCTGACCTCCACCCTGTACCCTGCCCAAAACCTTAGTCACTGTTCTAGTTGACCTCCACCCAGTACCCTGCCCTTAACCTTAGTCACTGTTCTCGCTGACCTCCACCCAGTACTCTGCCCTGAACTTTAGTCACTGTTCTAGTTGACCTCCACCCAGTACCCTGCCCTGAACCTTAGTCACTGTTCTAGTTGACCTCCACCCAGTACCCTGCCCAAAACCTTAGTCACTGTTCTAGGTGAACTCCACCCAGTACCCTGCCCTTAACCTTAGTCACTGTTCTCGCTGACCTCCACCCAGTACTCTGCCCTGAACTTTAGTCACTGTTCTAGTTGACCTCCACCCAGTACCCTGCCCTGAACCTTAGTCACTGTTCTAGTTGACCTCCACCCAGTACCCTGCCCTGAACCTTAGTCACTGTTCTAGCTGACCTCCACCCAGTACAATGCCCTGAACCTTAGTCACTGTTCTAGTTGACCTCCACCCAGTACCCTGCCCTGAACTTTAGTCACTGTTCTAGTTGACCTCCACCCAGTACCCTGCCCTGAACCTTAGTCACTGTTCTAGTTGACCTCCACCCAGTACCCTGCCCTGAACCTTAGTCACTGTTCTAGCTGACCTCCACCCAGTACCCTGCCCTGAACCTTAGTCACTGTTCTAGCTGACCTCCACCCAGTACACTGCCCTGAACCTTAGTCACTGTTCTAGTTGACCTCCACCCAGTACCCTGCCCTGAACCTTAGTCACTGTTCTAGTTGACATCCACCCAGTACCCTGCCCTGAACCTTAGTCACTGTTCTAGCTGACCTCCACCCAGTACACTGCCCTGAACCTTAGTCACTGTTCTAGTTGACCTCCACCCAGTACCCTGCCCTGAACCTTAGTCACTGTTCTAGCTGACCTCCACCCAGTACCCTGCCTTTAACCTTAGTCACTGTTCTAGTTGACCTCCACCCAGTACCCTGCCTTTAACCTTAGTCACTGTTCTAGTTGACCTCCACCCAGTACCCTGCCCTGAACCTCAGACACTGTTCTAGTTGACCTCCACCCAGTACCCTGCCTTTAACCTTAGTAACTGTTCTAGCTGACCTCCACCCAGTACCCTGCCCTGAACCTCAGACACTGTTCTAGTTGACCTCCACCCAGTACCCTGCGCTGAACCTTAGTCACTGTTCCAGCTCACCTCCACCCAGTACCCTGCCCTTAACCTTAGTCACTGTTCTAGCTGACCTCCACCCAGTACAATGCCCTTAACCTTAGTCACTGTTCTAGCTGGCCACCACCCAGTACCCTGCCCTGAACCTTAGTCACTGTTCTAGCTGACCTCCACCCAGTACCCTGCCCTAAACCTAGTCACTGTTCCAGTTGATCTCTACCTGGTACCCTGCCCTGAACCTTAGTCACTGTTCTAACCTCAGTCACTGTTCTAGCTGACCTCCACCCAGTACCCTGCCCTGAACCTTAGTCACTGTTCTAGCTGACCTCCACCCAGTACCCTGCCCTGAACCTTAGTCACTGTTCTAGCTGACCTCCACCCAGTACCCTGCCCTGAACCTTAGTCACTGTTCTAGCTGACCTCCACCCAGTACCCTGCCCTGAACCTTAGTCACTGTTCTAGTTGACCTCCACCCAGTACCCTGCCTTTAATCTCAGACACTGTTCTAGCTGACCTCCACCCAGTACCCTGCCCTTAACCTTAGTCACTGTTCTAGTTGACCTCCACCCAGTACCCTGCTCTTAACCTTAGTCACTGTTCTAGTTGACCTCCACCCAGTACCCTGCTCTTAACCTTAGTCACTGTTCTAGTTGACCTCTACCCAGTACCCTGCCCTGAACCTTAGTCACTGTTCTAGTTGACCTCCACCCAGTACCCTGCTCTTAACCTTATTCACTGTTATAGCTGACCTCCACCCAGTACCCTGCCCTGAACCTTAGTCACTGTTCTAGTTGACCTCCACCCAGTACCCTGCCTTTAATCTCAGACACTGTTCTAGTTGACCTCCACGCAGTACCCTGCCCTTAACCTTAGTCACTGTTCTAGCTGACCTCCACCCAGTACCCTGCCCTTAACCTTAGTCACTGTTCTAGCTGACCTCCACGCAGTACCCTGCCCTGAACCTCATACAGTGTTCTAGCTGACCTCCACCCAGTACCCTGCCCTGAACCTCATACAGTGTTCTAGCTGATCTCCACGCAGTACCCTGCCCTGAACCTTAGTCACTGTTCTAGCTGAACCTCCACCCAGTACCCTGCCCTGAACCTTAGTCACTGTTCTAGCTGACCTCCACCCAGTACCCTGCCTTTAATCTCAGACACTGTTCTAGCTGACCTCCACCCAGTACTCTGCCCTAAACCTTAGTAACTGTTCTAGCTGACCTCCACCCAGTACACTGCCCTTAACCTTAGTCACTGTTCTACCTGACCTTCACCCAGTACCCTGCCCTGAACTTTAGACACTGTTCTTACCTCAGTCACTGTTCTAGTTGACCTCCACCCAGTACCCTGCCCTGAACCTTAGTAACTGTTCTAGCTGACCTCCACCCAGTACTCTGCCCTGAACCTTAGTAACTGTTCTAGCTGACCTCCACCCAGTACCCTGCCCTGAACCTTAGTCACTGTTCTAACCTCAGACACTGTTCTAGCTGACCTCCACCCAGTACCCTGCCCTGAACCTTAGTAACTGTTCTAGCTGACCTCCACCCAGTATCCTGCCCTGAACCTTAGTCACTGTTCTAGCTGACCTCCACCCAGTACCCTGCCTTTAACCCCAGTCACTGTTCTAGCTGACCTCCACCCAGTACCCTGCCTTTAACCTCAGACACTGTTCTAGCTGACCTCCACCCAGTACCCTGCCTTTAACCTCAGTCACTGTTCTAGCTGACCTCCACCCAGTACCCTGCCATTAACCTCAGTCACTGTTCTTGCTGACCTCCACCCAGTACCCTGCCTTTAACCTCAGACACTGTTCTAGCTGACCTCCACCCAGTACCCTGCCTTTAACCTCAGTCACTGTTCTAGCTGACCTCCACCCAGTACCCTGCCATTAACCTCAGTCACTGTTCTTGCTGACCTCCACCCAGCACCCTGCCTTTAACCTCAGTCACTGTTCTAGCTGACCTCCACCCAGTACCCTGCCTTTAACCTCAGACACTGTTCTAGCTGACCTCCACCCAGTACCCTGCCTTTAACCTCAGTCACTGTTCTAGCTGACCTCCACCCAGTACCCTGCCATTAACCTCAGTCACTGTTCTAGCTGACCTCCACCCAGTACCCTGCCTTTAACCTCAGACACTGTTCTAGCTGACCTCCACCCAGTACCCTGCCTTTAACCTCAGTCACTGTTCTTGCTGACCTCCACCCAGTACCCTGCCTTTAACCTTAGTCACTGTTCTAGCTGACCTCCACCCAG